>NW_011250837.1:0-357 GCF_000146605.3 Meleagris gallopavo
TTCAGACTGTAACTGGGCCATTCTGCAGCAAATAGAGAATCCATTCAGCCATAAGACTATATACTTGCATTTTTCATATGTAGCATCTTAAATTCTTCTAATTTGTTTTCATTGGCATGAATGGAGGTGAGATTTTATTTTATATGCCATTTTAAATGCTCTGTTGAAATGGATTTTCAGGGACAAAATCAGAGCACTCTTGAAAATGGCAGATTCTAATTAAGAATAAGAAAATGTAGTCCATTGGTTTGTAGTCTGTGTTTCTTTAACTTGTAGTAAGTGATAAGCCTGTACTGAAACCATGGTCCAATTATCTTGATTTATATAGTTTGAAATCTGGATCAAAATATTGTGACT
>NW_011250838.1:0-396 GCF_000146605.3 Meleagris gallopavo
TATAACTTTTCTAAAACAATTCTCAGCACTACGAAAGATAATATTCAAGACATTATAGCTATACGGAATGGAGACATTCCAAATGAATTAAATGAAATTTAAAGAAAAGAAACAAACAAAAAACCCAAGAAGCTGCTTCCTCAAAAGTCAGAGGATTCTGACGAGGAGAAAACAGCAAAACTAAGCCTGCCATCATCACGTCATTGCCATCAGGGCTCCAACTAAGGCAGCCAGCTGCCCAGGGAAGAACTTCTATGAGATGCTGCTCAGTGACGGCACCCAGAGTGAAGCAGCAAGGATGTTACGAGCAGGAGACTGCTGCGTGCAGTTATCGCCTTCTGTCTTGGTAGCAGCGCGACTCCAAAGCAGAAAATTTCTTGCTCAGGCCGAGATCTT
>NW_011250839.1:0-307 GCF_000146605.3 Meleagris gallopavo
TTTTGGCTGAATGTTGGGTTTTCTTCTCTTTAATTGTTACTTTCCTATAAGGTTTTCAAAGCCTTGTTAGTGGTGCACGTTATAGTGCAACAGTAGGACTGTTAGAACCAGGCTCACTCAGTCTTACAAAAGCGCACACTAAAAAAGGAAGCAAATTTTAGACCAAATAATTGAAATCATTAGTAAACCATTGATTTTTTGTTCTAATGTATAATCGGGGAAGGGGCAACTTTTCCTTTAAAAAAATATATATAAAAATTAGTACTTTAAATCTGTAAAGTACAAGTTATTATTCTGGTAGAAAGTT
>NW_011250840.1:0-452 GCF_000146605.3 Meleagris gallopavo
GCTTCCTTTGGGGTGTGGGGTGAGCCCTTAGAATGGGGTGAGTGATTCCTGCTTGATTTCAGAGCTGTGAGCTCTGCTTTTCTGGAGGATCTCAAGCTGGATGGCTGTCATTAATAGGGCTATGTGCTAATTGCATCCATGCGGTGTTTTTAAGGGCATTGTGTGCATCCTTGTTGTGTTGTAAATTATGTTCTGCGTCTCTTCTGATTTCATTTTGCAGCCTGATGGAGTTGAAAGGATTGCCTGGGCTCCTCCAGTCAGTGGTGTTGAGATGCGTCCAGCAGGTAATGAACATCATGCACCCCATGTTGGTGCGCTGCTTGTATGCAGGTAGGTTTGCGATGTGATCCGACTCCCCATGCTGACCATCCACAGCTAGATCAAGTTGCTCAGAGTCTGAGCCAGGCTCACCTTGAAAGGCAAACCTGTGCCACTGCCTCAGCACCCTCACT
>NW_011250841.1:0-413 GCF_000146605.3 Meleagris gallopavo
GGAAGAGCTGCAGCACTGAGCTCTTGCCAACAGCTGCTTGCTCCTGGCATTGCCTGGTTTCTGCTGAAACACAGCTTAGAAACTCGCTCCCTTTCAAGCAGTTGAGGATGGTTCCATTCCTATAGCTCAGCCCTGAAGTCTTGCTGGCTAAATTCCCCTAAGCTGTGTCAAGCCAGATGCGGAGCATGTGAGCAAAGGCTCCACGGCTGTACAGGACAGCATCTAAGGGATGGCTTTGATTGAGCTGGCAGGCGTAAGTGCTTTCTGAGGAACCGTGCAGCCACAAGGGAAGTTCCAAAGCATCTCTGACTCTGACATTGACACCTCATCGGCCCCATCTCCCTGCCATGTTTAGTTCTAGTGCCAGCAGGTCTGACCAACAGCTCTGCTTAGAGGAGAACTGGAACTGGTTT
>NW_011250842.1:0-414 GCF_000146605.3 Meleagris gallopavo
AGACTGTAATTTTCCACGAGACTCACCTCAAAATGTAAATTCTCTCTTCTAGTGGCACAGGTTGGCTTTTTGGTTTCTGTCAACCCTGACATTTCATTTCCTTCTTCCCGACCTTCACAAATTGGCTGTGCGGACACCTTTCAAGTTCCAGGATGACAGGCACAAGGAATTTCCTTGCAGAAACACGTCACCATGGGTGTAAGATGCATCCCAAGTGCCCGAGGGATTCTGTGCTACAGGCACTGCACGTGTCTCAGGGGAAATGTCATGACTTATTTGTAACCACCTTATCAGCAACGAAGGCATGTTCTCCTACCAATGCAGTCCCTTTCAAGACACCCAGAGCCTTTGTTGCCTGCATTCCCATTTGGTCCTTCTCCCTCCTGCCTGTGCCTCAGGCTGCTCATTCCCTGG
>NW_011250843.1:0-492 GCF_000146605.3 Meleagris gallopavo
GTGGAGCCTGGCTCTGCCCCACTCCACAGCCAAACTGCCCCCAGCTGTGCTCGCAGGGCTGCACCCCGCCCCAGGTGTTGCCACAAAAACAGGAGGGCAAGGGAATGCCCAGGCAAAGGCAAGGGCCAAGAGAACATGGAAGGAAATGCCAAGGATGATGGCCCAGACAATACGGCAGGGAACGCCAAAACTGAATGCCGACATGAATGTGGCAACACAAAGCCAAGGGTCATTAGGCCAAGAGAATGGGCAAGGAACACAAAAATAGGAGGACAAGAGAATGTAATAGTGAAAACAGTGCAAGACCAGAGACAAGCAAGACACAGAACAAAGAGGATAGGCAGCCTTCTGGGCACCATGAAGCGCAATTCAGAGCTCTGGGGAACCCTGTTGTGCCGGGCTCTGGAATGGGTAAATGCTGGCGGTGTGCATCGCCCTTACTGCTTGGCAGACAATGACCAGTCAGCAAAGTGAGGTTCCGGGCATGCCGGG
>NW_011250844.1:0-327 GCF_000146605.3 Meleagris gallopavo
GCAAAGCAAAATCACTTGAAATCCTCACAAACAGAGGGGAATACGCTCAGGAAAGGAAAAAGCAGTTCCAAGAATAGAAACAAAAGGGAAAATAAAACAACCCTGGAAAAAAACACAATGCATTGCAATGCAGAAGGAGCAGGAAACCAAGGCAGAAACCACAGAAAACAACATGGAAACAACCGAGGAAACCAACATCAACCCATGCAGCAGCAGCAGCCTCTGCAGCAACATGAAAATGCAAAAAATCAAGGTCATGGCAAAGCACAGATGACCACCGAGTGTGCAGGAGGCCAAAATCTTGGCATCCGTGCCCGGGAGGAGGAA
>NW_011250845.1:0-391 GCF_000146605.3 Meleagris gallopavo
TATGGGCTAATGCATGTTCTACTTTTGAAAACAGTAGGCAAAAGTATTTGAGGAGTTATGTGATAGTATGCCTTCACTTGCAAAATACCTGCTATACCATCTCCAGGGGATTAGAGCTTTTCTCCTTCATAAATGAATTGCTTGTACCTTCTTTCCCACATGACTGTTCATATTCTGTGTGTGCTATGAAACATTAATATATTAACTTGTCAGACTTGTGGAATTCGATACAAAGAAACCAAACAAATAAAATCTTAGGCATTTTAAAACAGTGGGAAAAAAGAGAGATCAATGCAATCAAAGCTTGTATGAAAATACCTTGGATTTCCATTAGAAATAAATCTAACCAAACAAACAAATGAAAAACAACTGCAGAAGAGTATTAAGGCAG
>NW_011250846.1:0-384 GCF_000146605.3 Meleagris gallopavo
TTCATAAGTCAGGCTTCTAAATATAAAACATTTATCAGAGGGTAAAATAAAGAAGATAAATCATTGCAAGTGCAGGTCTTGGTAAGTTCCACCCACTTCAGGGCAAAAGAAATTTAGACATGTTGGCTACTTTCCACATTTCTGTTGTAAATATCAACAGCATTTAACAAACTGTTTAAGGAAAGAAACAAGAATGATGTGTAGGAAAATAATTTAATTGTGTATGCTATGCTAGTCAAAAAAAAATCAACTAAATGAGATGCAGAAGCAGGCTTGGAAGAGAAAAACACAACAAAACACAGAGCTTCAGTACTAGGGAACCAGCTTTGCTAAGGGAATCTTTTTAAGCACATTTATGCTTAGATCTACCAATGATATAAATTA
>NW_011250847.1:0-353 GCF_000146605.3 Meleagris gallopavo
CTGCGTGTCCCATGTTGGCTGCAGGCTGTGCAGCCGGGGCTGCAGCCGGGCGCCCAGGGCTGTCGTGCAGAGCAGATCCCTGCTGTGCCCCAGGGGCTGTGTGCCGGGGCAGGGACTCTGCCGCCTGCCAGGCTCAGCACTCAGCGTGCCCGGGGAGCTGCCCAGGGCGCTGCGGGGAGACGTGTGGGGGGAAGGAGCTCCCGGCAGGGCAGGGCAGGGCAGGGCAGGGCAGGGCAGGGGCCTTCTGCTGACAGAGCTGCTGCCTGGGCGGGGGATCACAGCTACGCTGCACCAAGGGGCACAGCCAGGGATTTGCAAGGGGGAAACAAGGCAGGGAATTTCCATTTCCTCTT
>NW_011250848.1:0-433 GCF_000146605.3 Meleagris gallopavo
CCTTCAGAGTACAAGAACATGAATAAGCAATCAGTATGACATGACAAGAGCTTGAGACACTCTCTTCTCAGCTGAAACACTCTCCTAGTTGGCCAATACTGTCCTCATCCACAACTCTGTAACAGATAGAAACAGTTGGTCAATAAGCCTACCTAGAAGATAAAAGCTCTGTAGGAGACAACTGAAAAGAGAGTAACTGAGGAGAGAGAGAATACAGACATTTTCAGAAGACTGTGGGACAAAGAAGTAGTATATAGAATAGGACAAATATGCCAACCAAATGAAACCGCACACACTATGGCGCAGCTAAAAGTACCACAGAATGGCTTGGCTTGAAAGGGACCTTACCTTATAGATCATTTAGTTCCAATCTCCCACTCCCTTCTGCTGTGGCCTTGGTTGCTAACCACTAGATCAGGCTGTGAGTGGCTCG
>NW_011250849.1:0-321 GCF_000146605.3 Meleagris gallopavo
ATGTGCAGTTCAGTAAAAATTCCTTGTTATTGTATATGTCCTGGTGGAAGGGGGAAAAAAAAAGGCATGTTATTACTGTGACTATTTTCCTCAATTTTAGTATAGCCTTTTTGTATTATACAAATGTTGCCTGTCTTTATGTTTCAATTTTGTGAGGAAGATGAAAAAAATCCCAGCTGGCTCTCTGGAGTTCTATGCTTTGTTAGAGTAGTTAGAAAAGACATTTGAAAATAATCATGCAAATAATATTTCCTTATTTCCAGTCACGATCATCTTGTTTTAAAAGTCTCAAAACAAAGATCTCTACTTGCCTGATCCAAA
>NW_011250850.1:0-512 GCF_000146605.3 Meleagris gallopavo
GGGATTGAAAATTATGTCCAACATCAATATCAGGAAACCAAGACTGTGTCTAACTAATCAGTCAACAACTATGATGAAGGAAAAAGGGATGTTCACTTCCAGTCCCATGTTGATGTTTGCTCGGCCCCATAAGGAATCTAACAGTAAGCACCTTACAACTATTTCTTCTCACATGGACATAGAAAAGGTGAAAGCAGTCCTGAATTTGAGCTAAGAGGCAGTACTTCCTGTAATTGTACATGGAGAAGAGACACTTCTCTGACTTTAAACCTGTTATGCTTATTAGGCTGTCTGGGACTTATGGCTTCTGGTTCTGAATGTTAATGAGTTAAGCGGATCTCAGGTCTAACTTTTGAGATGAGGGAATATTTGCCTTCCTGTGGTGCCTATGAACACAGTTAAGGCACAAAGAGGCTCTATTGTATCAAGTAAGACAAGAGGTTGTAAAATTTGGGCTAGCATCTTCAGTTCCACCACAGTACTTCCCATGACCTGACTGGATGACTTGCAGT
>NW_011250851.1:0-503 GCF_000146605.3 Meleagris gallopavo
GCAGGAGACGTCCCAGGCAGCGAGGAAGGAGCCGCACACGAAGCCGCTCCCCGCTGCAAGCTCGGACCCCGAGTTCCCAGAGCCGGCCAAGAAGACGCCGTGGCAGCCGGCAAACGCCAGCCCCAGGGGAGCAGAGCGGCACCCGCAGATCAACAAGGTCTGCAACATCGAGATCCCCGAGGGCTTCCAGAGTGCCCGGACGCAGGGGACCGTCCAGGCAGCGACGGCGCACCCGCACCCCAAAAGCCCTCCTGCACAGAGGCGTCGGGCTCAAAATTCCCGAAGCTCACCCCAAAGAGGCAGCAGGAGCCGGGCCCAACAGCGGAGGCCATCGCGGGAATGAAGCTGCTCCCAGGAACAACTTCAGAGGCAAAGTCCCCACAGACAGCCCCCAAGTCTGCGTAGGAGCAGCCGTGCGCCCGTCACAGACTGGGTTGAGAAGACCACAGCGACCATCTAGTTTCAACCCCCCTGCCTATGTGCAGGGTCACACCTCCTTCCCA
>NW_011250852.1:0-372 GCF_000146605.3 Meleagris gallopavo
CCGGAGAGATGTGTTGGTCTCGGTGGAAACAGCAAGGAAGTGGAATCTGCATTTCCCGGCATGCCCCGGAACCTCACTTTGCTGACTGGTCATTGTCTGCCCAGCAGGTAAGGGCGATGCACACCCGCCAGCGTTTACCCATTCCAGAGCCCGGCACAATAGGGTTCCCCCAGAGCTCTGAATTGCGCTTCATGGTGCCCAGAAGGCTGCCTATCCTCTTTGTTCTGTGTCTTGCTTGTCTCTGGTCTTGCGCTGTTTTCACTATTACGTTCTCTTGTCCTCCTATTTTTGTGTTCCTTGCCCATTCTGTTGGCCTAATGACCCTTGGCTTTGTGTTGCCACGTTCATGTCGGCATTCAGTTTTGGTGTTCC
>NW_011250853.1:0-392 GCF_000146605.3 Meleagris gallopavo
GTAATACTTTAAAGGCGTGCTTAAGTAAGAAAGGATGAAAAGAACAACCATTCTGGGATATATCTTCAACTGTAAAAATGAAACTTTTACAGTTTGTTTCATTTTGGCTTGCAGGCATTCGTGGACCAGTTTCTTTGAAATCAGAAGTAGAAGATTTAGGAACCCAAAACTTTCAAAACTTTTCTCTGTTGGATCTTCCATAACAGCAGAAAAATGCAGATGAGGAAAACAATGGACACACTCTAACAGAAACATTTAGGCAATGCAGATCTGCAAGAAATCTTACAAAAACGAGGTAAGTGTTGATAATGGGCAGATGTGTTTTTTAGGATTCCTTTGCTTGTAATCTTTTTTTTTTCTGTAGCATTAAAAATAAATAGAAAATTAAGAAA
>NW_011250854.1:0-327 GCF_000146605.3 Meleagris gallopavo
AAAATATGGTGGTAGTAAGATCTTGCTTTAAGTCCAGCAAGATTCCAGAAAATACAAAGGAATATATTCTGGGAGAAGACAACCAAACCCAATGAATTAAATGAAGACTGCAGCTAGTATTTTCGTCGAGAGAGACCATTCAACAAGTCACTTGAGAATGTCAGTGTCAATGCATTTTCCCTGAGCTTTCCCTGCAATTCCATTATGACAATTGTGGGTTGAAAAATTACTGATTATCTAATCTGGTTACTTCGCCTCTTAGAAAAACTAGTCCAGCTCTGTAGGAAGTAATTGAAAGAGGTCTATGTTATATGAGTACCTGAAGGC
>NW_011250855.1:0-397 GCF_000146605.3 Meleagris gallopavo
GTGGTAAAGAGGCCAAAACCAAGACCAAACATTCTTAGCTGCCCATGCAATTAGAAAAACAAAAACTGCACTCCTGGCACCTGCAAACATCTGCTGGAAGCTCTGAAGCAGCAAAAGCAGTTTCCATGCCAAACTGTGAGGGATCGGGGACTGCTAAGAAAACAGAGGCAACTCCTCTCTGTCCACAGTCACCATGAAATGGAGGAAAAAGAGACTTATAGCATCCAGCACCAAGGCCAGGATGGATTAACACCATCACCTGCCCTACAGCTCACAGCACTGGGAGAAACTCAGCTCTTTGGGCTTAAAACAAAGAAGCTCTGATGGCAGCACCTCTCTGGAGTCCGAGGGGTTAACATGCAGCAAAGCTCTGCTCCGACCAAAGCTGCAAACCCCC
>NW_011250856.1:0-419 GCF_000146605.3 Meleagris gallopavo
GTTGATTAGCAGAATTGCTGTTTAAATTTCTTATAAAAACAACAACAAAACAAAGCAAAAACTTGTATAGAGATATAACAGTTTATATGTATGGATTGCTGTAAGTCCTCAAATGTTGGGTTAGGGCTTCTGGTTCCTTGCTGAGAGTGTTTCTTCACTAGAGATGATGCACCAACTGTATTGAGCTTTATCTGCTTCTCTACAAAGAAAGCTGAACTTCAATGAGGAATGGACATCTCCTGATAAAGTTATTGTGGTGTGTTCCTGATCCTGTGACTTCTGACCTAGTCTTCAGCTTGTTACTGCTGCCTCTGAAACAACTATTTGAAAGTGAGCTTTTTTGGAGGGGAGGAGAGTTCAACATACCAGAACTGTTTTGTGTGTACACATGCAGATTGCAATTAAAATTTCTTTAATTT
>NW_011250857.1:0-324 GCF_000146605.3 Meleagris gallopavo
GATCGCTCCCCACTTTCTTGTCACGCTCTCTCTCCCTGGGAGCGAAACAAATGTCGCTCCCCGAACCTTCCAACCAGCCTTATTAGAGAGGGTTTTGCTCTCCACTCTTTTCCTCCGAGCATGCACAAGCGTAGCCATGGAGAACAACACCAAAAAAGAAATTGCCGCTCGAAATAGAAGGCAGAGACGTCGTATTCACAGCTAGGCCTAGTGCATTCTGCATGTACCCGAGGCGAAGTGCAAAACCGCTCCTCTCCGACGTGCGGACGCGAGACCGCTCGCGCGTCGGAGAAAAGACAGCAGGCACAAGTCGCCCGTCTCGCA
>NW_011250858.1:0-381 GCF_000146605.3 Meleagris gallopavo
CAAATATCTCGTCTTCCTGATGCTCCAGATGAGGCCAAAGAACAGGAGAAAGCCTGCAGGAAAGGCCCAGATCTGCCAGTGCTGAAGGGCAGCAAGGAGCGGGGCTCCTTTGGCCGCCCAGTTCTGCCGCTGCTTCCACTGCACCGTCTTGGTCAGTAGCTGAGCCGTGTCCCGACTCAGCTGCTCCATACGCAGCCGAACCTGCTCATGCATATCGCCACGCATGAGGTGAATCCCCAGAAGGGTAATTGCCATAAACGCCAGGGTGATGAACACCACCCGAGCCATAGCCGCTAGCCGCTAGCAGGTGCGTACCGCACTCGCTGAAGGCCGAGGGCGAAGTGCCACAGCGCTGCCTCTCTTGCAGCTCCTGACACCCCT
>NW_011250859.1:0-420 GCF_000146605.3 Meleagris gallopavo
GCAAGTGACATCAATTGTGGTGCTTCCTGTAGTTGATCAGGTTGGTCAGTTCCAATGCTCTCATCCTCCAGTTCAGCTCGGAGCCTGTCTCGTTCGATGATGAGAGTATCTAGCTCAGATTGGAGGGTGTCTTGTTGAGATTGAAGACTGTTGAGTTTGGATTGCAGGGAGTCTCTCTCAATTCGGAGGGCATCTCTCTCAGATTGGAGGCTGTTTCTCTCGACCAGGAGACTCTCTCGCTCATTTTGCACTGTTTCCCTGAGACTCTCCTTTCTAATTCTACAAACTCTCTCCCTCTCCAGGATAGTATTGAATAAGGCCCGGTAAGCATTAGCCAGGCCCCAAACAATTTGGGCCTCCTCAGATCTTCCTGAGCCACGACATTCCTGTCTCAAATATCTGTTTAAATTTTCTAGGGTC
>NW_011250861.1:0-482 GCF_000146605.3 Meleagris gallopavo
GCACTTCCAAGAACAGAAACAGAAGGGGAAAATCAACACCACTGAAAATAGCCCAATGCATTGCAATGCAGAAGGAGCAGGAAACTAAGGCAGAAACCACAGAAAACAACACGGAAACCAACCGAGGAAACCAACATCAACCCATGCAGCAGCAGCAGAAGCCTCTGCAGCAACATGAAAAAGCAAAGAATACACGGTCATGGCGAAGCACCGATGACCACCGAGTCTGCAGGAGGCCAACATCTTGGCATCCGTGCCCGGGAGGAGGAAAGGGTAGCTACTGGGCATGCTGCTGCCTCCACCACACACGCACCTTCAGGGTCGCCAGCCCAGAAGGAGGCTGTCCCTGCCAGCTGGAACAAAACACCTCTCTGGAGGAAGGCGAAAGCACCGGCAGTCATGCCAAGGGAGGACGGAAGGGTAGCTACCGGGCATGGATCCACCCAGCCAGCAGAGGAAAGCCGACCGGCCAGCACAAGGCA
>NW_011250862.1:0-427 GCF_000146605.3 Meleagris gallopavo
TACAGTTAATTCAATCAGTTGCAGTTGCAGCTGACTTCCCAAGGCTGCAGTACGTGGTGGTGGCACAGCCTTGGGCTTCTGCATTTGTGCTGATCCCACATTTCCTTTCTCTGTCTCGCAGGTCAGCTGGCGCTAGAAGTGGACGGCATCCCAGTGTGAATGAAGGTCAGTGCAGGAGCAGCTGCTGATGGGAGAGGAAATGCAGGCTAGTGGACTCTGAAGCATCTCCCAGTACGGTACCAGAGGAGGCAGTAGTGATGTTGGGGGGGCAGTTGCAGAAGAACACGAGGAGCTCCTCAGCAGGAAAGGCCACAAAACCCCTGCAGAAAGCTGCAGGAGACTCAGAGCACGTATGGGTGCCCAGGAGGAAATGCAGGCCCAGAGTTTGAGCAGCGCCGGCCATGGAGTGCTGCAGCCCAAGACAAGC
>NW_011250863.1:0-463 GCF_000146605.3 Meleagris gallopavo
AAAAGAATTGCCGCTCGAAATGAAGGCAGACACGTCGTATTCACAGCTAGGCCTAGTGCATTCTGCATGTACCCGAGGCGAAGTGCAAACCGCTCCTCTCCGACGTGCGGACGCGAGACCGCTCGCGCGTCGGAGAAAAGCAGCAGGCACAAGTCGCCCGTTCTCGGCAAGTGAGAAACACGAGAGCGCTGCTGACGGCTGAAAGCGGCACTCGGGGAGAAGCGCGATTTCTCGACCAGCGTCGGCAAACTCTCCGGAGCGGTTCAGCGCGAGTGCCGCTTTCTACGCATGAGAGCGAAGCAGTGCAATTCCGATGCCGAGAACGTGCGAATTCAGCCTCCTGCACTACCTCCGTAGGGAGGTTTTTCTCCGCAGGCCAGAAAGGATCGCTCCCCACTTCTGTCACGCTCTCTCTCCCTCGGAGCGAACAAATAGTCGCTCCCCGAACCTTCCAACAGCCTTA
>NW_011250864.1:0-403 GCF_000146605.3 Meleagris gallopavo
GGGGGTGGGACAAATAAAGTAGGCACACCATAAACAAACAAACAAACAAACATACGAAAATTAAAAGAATAAAAATAAGAAATCAAAAATAAATAGACGAACAAGTACACACATAAACAACAACAACAACAAAAATACCAATCCAATCCAATCAATCAATCAATCAATCAACAAATCGCGAAAACCGGGGACGGGACGGACGGGACGGGACGGGCGGGGCGGGACGGGACGGGAACACCTAAAGATCGATAAAACGAAAATTAAAAGGGGAAAAATACGATAGAAATAAAACACGAGGAATGAATGAATGAATGAATGAATGAATGAATGAATGAATGAATGAATGAATGAATAAATAAATAAATAAATAGAGCGAGCGAGCGAGCGAGCGAGCCGATAATAA
>NW_011250865.1:0-456 GCF_000146605.3 Meleagris gallopavo
TCTCTTTGCTGTTTCAGCAGAGAAGGAAGAAGGGAATCCTCACAGGGCTAAAATTGGCTGCTCTGTGCTGATTGCAGCTCTGAAGGGCTTCCCTCTTATTTAATGGAGACACTTGGAGGGCTGTCCACCTTCAGGTGTGCCGTAGCCGCTTCAGCAGGTGCTGCATGCTCAGTGTCTGTTTCAGTGCAAGTCCACGGGGGGTTGGCTCAGTGGCTGAGCATGGGGCAACACAGATGGGTTGGATTTGGGGGATCTTGTTCCATTTGTGCGTGTCGTTCAGTGCCAGCTTCGTGGGCAGTGTGTAGGTGTGGGCCTTGAGCCCAGCTGAAGGTCTGCTCCAAGCTGAGTGGGAGTTGGGCTCACGTCACGCAGCTGCACATTGAAACTTGTCAGAGATTGCTTGAGTGAGGCTTGGCTGATACAGGGTACTTCAGAAACGTGGGGTTGTGTCTGTGC
>NW_011250866.1:0-467 GCF_000146605.3 Meleagris gallopavo
GAGCAGCCACTGATGTTCCGGAATGATTCCTACCATCCAGATCACTTCAATTGCACCCACTGTGGGTACGTTCTGGTATTCTAAACCCTGACAACAAAGGAGAAGGAAAGTTCAGTCAACAATGCAGTCCTTTCCAAGGCCTAAACCTTGCTGCCTTCACTTTGTTAAAAAAAAAGGAATTCTTTGATGAAAATAGAAAGATATTGGGAAAACCTAGAAGAACTGCAGTTTTATTTTGTCTGTTCGCTGTTCTTCTCTGCTGGATTTGAATGAGACCTTTTTGTTACTGAAAACAGTAATAGTTACTTGTGAGAACTTAAGTCAGAGGCTGTGTGCACATTGCAGTAAAGGTGCTGTCCAAAGATTGCTGGTGCCAGACTATTTAAAATAATTTCACTTTGCATTTGTGGATAAAGGGGAAAAAAGGAATGACGTTTGTGGGAGTTGTGGTGCTGTCTGTAGCCGTG
>NW_011250867.1:0-471 GCF_000146605.3 Meleagris gallopavo
GGTTTCTTTTTTTCTTTCACGGGCTGTGATCTTGTCTTTTTGGGGGATGGCAAGTGCACTGAAGGGCTGCTAGCTGTAAGAGCAGCATCTGAATCTGGAGACTGCTTCCTTTGGGGTGTGGGGTGAGCCCTTAGAATGGGGTGAGTGATTCCTGCTTTCTTTCAGAGCTGTGAGCTCTGCTTTTCTGGAGGATCTCAAGCTGGATGGCTGTAATTCATGTGCTAATTGCATCCATGCGGTGGGTGTTTTTTTGAGGGGCATTGTGTGCATCCCTTGTTGTGTTGTAAATTACGTTCTGCGTCTCTTCTGATTTCATTTTGCAGCCTGATGGAGTTGAAGGCTTGCCTGGGCTCCTCCAGTCAGTGGTGTGAGATGTGTCCAGCAGGTAATGAACATCATGCACCCCATGTTGGTGCGCTGCTTGTATGCAGGTAGGTTTGCGATGTGATCCGACTTCCCCATGCTGACCAT
>NW_011250868.1:0-321 GCF_000146605.3 Meleagris gallopavo
GGGGAAAAATGTCATATTTCTAGGCAGACGACTGGTATTTCTGGAAGAAGATGTCATGTTTCTGGTTGAAAAATGTCATATTTCTGGGAGAAAACGGCCGTTCCTGGCAGAAAATGTCGGATTTTTGCAAGAAACCTGGTATTTCTGAGAGAAAATCTGACCTTTTGGGGAGAAATCTGTTATTCTTGGAGATAATGTCATATTTTGGGGGAGAAAACTGGTATTTCTGGGAGGAAATGTTTTATTTTGTGGAGAAAATGGGTATTCTGGGAGATAGCGACATTTTTCTTGGGAGAAAAGTGCCATTTTTTGTCAGAAAAT
>NW_011250869.1:0-372 GCF_000146605.3 Meleagris gallopavo
ACAAGACACTTTTCCTTAGATTTCACCTCCATTTTCCCTTGTTCTTTCCTTTAGGTATTGAAAGGCTGTTACCAGGTTCCCTTGGAGCCTTCACTTCTCCAGGAGGCTGAACAGCCCAGCTCTCCTTGCTTACAGGAGAGGGGTTCCATCCTTGGGTTCGTGTTTGTGGTTGTACTCTGGATGCACTCGCACAGCTCCATGTCTCCCTGCACTGAGGACTCCGCATCTGGACGCAGCACTGCAGCTGAGGCCTCACCAGCGCAGAGCAGAGGGGATGGGGGATCTCCTCCCTTGGCCCGCTGACTGCGCATCTTTGGATGCAGCCCAGGGATACGGTTGGCTTTCTGGGCAGGAAGGGCCACTGCTGGCTTG
>NW_011250870.1:0-485 GCF_000146605.3 Meleagris gallopavo
GGTATTGAAAGGCTGTTACCAGGTTCCCTTGGAGCCTTCACTTCTCCAGGAGGCTGAACAGCCCAGCTCTCCTTGCTTACAGGAGAGGGGTTCCATCCTTGGGTTCGTGTTTGTGGCTGTACTCTGGATGCACTCGCACAGCTCCATGTCTCCCTGCACTGAGGACTCCACATCTGGACGCAGCACTGCAGGTGAGGCCTGACCAGCGCAGAGCAGAGGGATGGGGATCTCCTCCCTTCGCCCGCTGACTGCGCATCTTTGGATGCAGCCCAGGATACGGTTGGCTTTCTGGGCTGGAAGGGCCCATTGCTGGCTTGTGTCCAGCTCCCACCCACCAGTACTCCCAGGCCTTATGGAGCAGGACTACGCTCAGTCCTTTCACTCCCCCTAGCATGTTTGGTGGTGGTGTTCCCTCATCCCAGCTACTGACCCTGCACTTGGATTTGTGCCCACTGCTCAGCCTGTTGAGGTCTCTGTGGATGGCA
>NW_011250871.1:0-446 GCF_000146605.3 Meleagris gallopavo
CAAGAGGCCCGGATGCAGGGCAGTGCCTTCATGACTGTATTGTGTCCAACAGGTGGCAGCAGAGCTGCGGTGCTCCCAAGTGCCGTAACAACTGCACAGAGAGATGTGTTGGTCTCTGTGGAAACAGCAAGGAAGTGGAATGTGCATTTCCCGGCATGCCCCGGAACCTCACTTTGCTGACTGGTCATTGTCTGCCCAGCAGGTAAGGGCGATGCACACCCGCCAGCGTTTACCCATTCCAGAGCCCGGCACAATAGGGTTCCCCCAGAGCTCTGAATTGCGCTTCATGGTGCCCAGAAGGCTGCCTATCCTCTTTGTTCTGTGTCTTGCTTGTCTCTGGTCTTGCACTGTTTTCACTATTACATTCTCTTGTCCTCCAATTTTGTGTTCCTTGCCCCATTCTCTTGGCCTAATGACCCCTTGGCTTTGTGTTGCCACATTCATGT
>NW_011250872.1:0-456 GCF_000146605.3 Meleagris gallopavo
AAAAAAGACAAAACAAAACCAAGGAATGAAAACGAAGCAAAGCAAAGCGAGGATGAGAAATACGAGAGGAAAGCCAATGAATTCAATACACTAGCATGGCAAAGCAAAGAATCCTAGCAAAGTAAAGAGAGAACAAAGCTCACCAGTGCTTAACAATGGAAAGAAAGAACCAAAATTTAACAGCAATGCAAGGCCCCGATACCAACAACAACCAAAGAGCAAACCAAAGCCAGGAAAAACCAGCAAAAGGAAAGAAAGAGTATGTAAAAAAAAAGCCAAGGAGAGCAAAGCAAAATCACTTGAAATCCTCACAAACAGAGGGGAATACGCTCAGGAAAGGAAAAAGCAGTTCCAAGAATAGAAACAAAAGGGAAATAAAACAACCCTGGGAAAAAAACCCAAACGCATTGCAATGCAGAAGGAGCAGGAAACCAAAGGGCAGAAACCACAGAAAAC
>NW_011250873.1:0-393 GCF_000146605.3 Meleagris gallopavo
GACAACATGAGGTCGTTTCTGTCCTTGTCACGAATTCTCCGCATTGCTGGGATCATGGGAGAGTGCCCATAGGGCTCCCTGTTGATCTCGCTGGGATCTGGGAGTCTCCGTGCTTCTCCCAGACCTTGTCCGGAGGATTCAGGCATGTCAGCTGATTCTTCTCTTTCTCCTCCCTCGCACACTGACAAGGGGAGAGATGCTGCATCGGCCTCCTCTGCGGGCATGCGGCCTCGGAAGAATCTGAGCTTTCTGCATCTTCCAGCACTGATGCAGGCAGAGGCTCAAAGTGTCCTGCAGGCCCAGGATCAGCATCCAGATGAGATGGTGAGCACACAGTGTCTGCCTCATCAGATGGGGCAAGAGAGCAACCTGCAGGGTGCCAGATGACTGTCC
>NW_011250874.1:0-413 GCF_000146605.3 Meleagris gallopavo
TTTTAAGGGCATTGTGTGCATCCTTGTTGTGTTTTAGATGATGTTCTGCGTCTCTTCTGATTTCATTTTGCAGCCTGATGGAGTTGAAGGATTGCCTGGGCTCCTCCAGTCAGTGGTGTGAGATGTGTCCAGCAGGTAATGAACATCATGCACCCCATGTTGGTGCGCTGCTTGTACGCAGGTAGGTTTGCGATGTGATCCGACTCCCCCATGCTGACCATCCACAGCTAGATCAAGTTGCTCAGAGTCTGAGCCAAGGCTCACCTTGGGAAAGGCCGAGCACATCCACCATGTCTCTGGCAACCTGTGCCACTGCCTCAGCACCCTCACTGTACAAGACATTTCCTTAGATTTCACCTCCTATTTTCCCTTGTTCTTTCCTTTAGGTATTGAAAGGCTGTTACCAGGTTCCC
>NW_011250875.1:0-445 GCF_000146605.3 Meleagris gallopavo
TTTTTCGTTATTTTATTTATTTTCATTTATTTCTTTATCATTTTCGTTTATGCGTCCACGTGTTTGTCTGTTTGTTTATAATTCCGTTATTTGTTCATTTCAATTTTTTTATTTTTTATTTATTTACGTGCCCGCGTATTTGTCTCTTTGTTTTTTAAATGTTGTTTTTATTGTTACTTATTGTTGTTATTTATTTATTTATTTGCTTGCTTATTTATCGGCTCGCTCGCTCATTTATTTATTCATTCATTCATTCATTCATTCATTCATTCATTCATTCATTCATTCATTCATTCATTCATTCATTCCTCGTGTTTTATTTCTTATCGATTTTTCCCCTTTTTAATTTCGTTTTATCGTATCTTTAGGTTGTTCCGTCCCCGTCCCGCCCGCCCGCCCGTCCCGTCCCGTCCCGGTTCGTCGATTGTTGATTGATTGATTGATT
>NW_011250876.1:0-403 GCF_000146605.3 Meleagris gallopavo
AAGTGAAGGCTCCAAGGGAACCTGGTAACAGCCTTTCAATACCTAAAGGAAAGAACAAGGGAAAATGGAGGTGAAATCTAAGGAAAATGTCGTGTACAGTGAGGGTGCTGAGGCAGCGGCACAGGTTGCCAGAGACATGGTGGATGTGCTGGCCCTTTCAAGGTGAGCCTGGCTCAGACTCTGAGCAACTTGATCTAGCTGTGGATGGTCAGCATGGGGCAGTCGGATCACATCGCAAACCTACCTGCATACAAGCAGCGCACCAACATGGGGTGCATGATGTTCATTACCTGCTGGACACATCTCACACCACTGACTGGAGGAGCCCAGGCAATCCTTCAACTCCATCAGGCTGCAAATAGAAATCAGAAGAGACGCAGAACATAATTACTAACACAACAAG
>NW_011250877.1:0-493 GCF_000146605.3 Meleagris gallopavo
GGAAGCACTCCCCAGGTTCAGATGCTGCCCCTACTCTTCCCAGCCCTTCAATGGGATCAGGGAGGGGTGGAGCCTGGCTCTGCCCCACTCCACAGCCAAACTGCCCCCAGCTGTGCTCGCAGGGCTGCACCCCGCCCCAGGTGTTGCCACAAAAACAGGAGGGCAAGGGAATGCCCAGGCAAAGGCAAGGGCCAAGAGAACATGGAAGGAAATGCCAAGGATGACGGCCCAGACAATACGGCAGGGAATGCCAAAAACTGAATGCCGACATGAATGTGGCAACACAAAGCCAAGGGGAATGGCCAAGAGAATGGGGCAAGGAACACAAAAAATAGGAGGACAAGAGAATGTAATAGTGAAAACAGTGCAAGACCAGAGACAAGCAAGACACAGAACAAAGAGGATAGGCAGCCTTCTGTGGGCACCATGAAGCGCAATTCAGAGCTCTGGGGGAACCCTATTGTGCCGGGCTCTGGAATGGGTAAACGCTGGC
>NW_011250878.1:0-507 GCF_000146605.3 Meleagris gallopavo
TATTCTGTAATTCTATTACTCGAATCCTTACTTGGAGCATCCTAACTTGGTTGTCCCTTTCTGGTTTTGAAATATTATCCATGCTCTGTTCACTTTCCTTCCCCAGAGCTTTGTATTTGTTGGCTAGGAGGACTTGAGGAACAAGGGGAAGACTCCTTCTGCTCCAGTCTCCCTCATCCTGCATGATTTTGTGGTCTATCTCCTCAGAGTTGGAAGCTTGCTTAGTTTCTTACCCTTGCAAGTACAGAAGACACGGTTGTTGGGCTGCCTGTGTTGGGCTGCATGATACCAAGCATCAATCTTTCTTTCTGATTGCAGCCTGCTCACCTGCTCAGAAAGTTTATTCACCTGGGCACCTTGCACACCCTCTTCCCTCAGGCCCCTCGAGGGGCTTCTAGATTCTGGAGTTCTCCACAGCTGAAGTTTTGAGCAGACCTGTCAGTCCTCGTTCATTTAGGTGCATACATCAGCCTGGAAAGTTGGAAGCCCCTCTGTCTTGGATTCTGT
>NW_011250879.1:0-491 GCF_000146605.3 Meleagris gallopavo
AATTCGCTACAACACTGCAGGCACAATCAGGGTAACTTAGTTTCAGCAAGTTTTGCGTTTCTAATAATGGAAAACAAACAAACAAACAAACAAACAACACCCAAACAATTATGATAGGTGCTGCAAAAGAAACTCCTCTTCACCTTTCAGATGGAAAGTCAATGACTGTGTGCAATTTATCCTGTAAAAGTGTGGGGCCTTCTTCCACTTCAATGTCTCTGCTGTCTGACACAACGGGAGAGCTGCTGTGGCCTCGTGTCCGTGCCTGTGCCTCCTCCAGTGTGAGCAGCTTTGTGGAAGGAGAAGACACCCACAGGGACTTGGGCCACAATAAGAACTGTGTCCTGTAAAGGACAAGCACAGATAAGAGGGAGGATCAGCAAGCAGCAGCACGGCCATCGCAGATCTGGGGGAGTGCTGTATTTTCAAGTCTTGGCTATCCTAGCCACTGGAAGATGATGTCAAAATACCATTCTGTTTACAGATTCACC
>NW_011250880.1:0-399 GCF_000146605.3 Meleagris gallopavo
GTCATTTTGGTGGCCATCTAACTCATGGAGTTTTGGAAGAGTATATTAAAGGCTCACATAAAGAGAAAAAATCACAAACTGTATTATTTATTGCTGTTACTTTATTATTTGTTATAGTCCTATACCTATATGTCCTTCAGTCAAGTTTCAACCCTACCACTTCATCCTCCCCAAAAAATAACAAAGAAAATGTTAGAAATAAGATCTTATAGTCAAGTCTGACAGTCTGAGTGCTGTACAGGATTAACCCAATTAGATTATGTGATCAGATATAATGTCTTCAGGATTCTCATCTTTACTCTTTTCTACAGTCTACAAAAGCATGTGAAATTAGTTTGCGTCCAGGATCTGTGTGGCAAGGGATAGCTTGATTATGCCGATTAAAATGTGATTTAAAAT
>NW_011250881.1:0-529 GCF_000146605.3 Meleagris gallopavo
GGCTGCTAGAGAGGGGCACAACTCTAAAATAACAGTAGTTAGACACTGGTAGCTTTCAAGGCCAATTTAAATAACGTGGCTGTCTTGGGTTATTTATTTATTTAATGTTATCTTTCATTGTCGTATTTCCTGAAAATTCTTCAGGTCTGGCATTCTAGGCTTGATTTTGAATCTGCAAACTCTAGTATTCTCGAGCAACTCCATCCTGTCAGTGGATTAGATTTCATACTCCATTGTAAATTGGAGTAATTATACTCCATTGTAAATTGTCAATTGCTTTTAAGAATTGGTATTGCAAGAAATGATTCTTGAGGTCCCTTCCAACCCGGGCCATTCTGTGATTCTGTGACTAGGAAAGGCGTTACAACGGAGGTGTGATGGTGGGAGGACTGGCACAGCAGAGAGGTACTATAAAGGAAGGGAAGGAAGATTGCTCCCCCATATCAGAAGATTCCAGGTGCAGAGGAAAAAGCATCACCAAGGAGGGACCTCCAGAAGGAGATCCTTCCCCAGCTGCAGTCAGCCCTTG
>NW_011250882.1:0-497 GCF_000146605.3 Meleagris gallopavo
GATGGAATTTTGAGGGGGATCGGGAAAGATTTGGTGGCTAAAGTGGTAAATTCAGAGATATGATGGGTCTGGGAACGAGTATAGTTGCACGGATGAGGATGTGAGTATGTCAGTTATCTTGGGATTTGGAGATAACAGGGTGGGATCATGGTATCATGGAGCTCCAAGCGGGGTATTTGGGGTTCCTTAAAAATAGGAACTGCAGGTGTGAGGATCCCCCAGCGACATCATGAGGGACGGCAGCTTCCCTGTGTGCATGAAGACCAGGGAGGACCCTTTCAAAAACTACATTCGCGAGTTAGGCATGAGAGAAGCAATATATGAAGACTCGTAGGATAGCCCGGATATGATCCAGTTCTCGGCGGGCATGCGAGATTTAATTTTACAAGAGGCCCCTTCCCACCTATATGGGACCTTGGTTTCGATATTAAACCCTCTGGTGACCTCGGAAACCGTAGTTCAGCAGGCTGCTCGGATAGTTGCTGATCTGGGGGAGA
>NW_011250883.1:0-456 GCF_000146605.3 Meleagris gallopavo
AAAAGAGAGAACATAAGCTGGGAACCTAAGAAGAATTTCCTAAGCTATATTTCTTCACCATATTTTCTAAGCAAATATATGCTTATTTTGTTAGCATTACAAGCTTATTCATAGAAGCCACATGATATCTCTTCAGTTTAAAGATATAATAGATTTGTTGGCTTTATTCATATCATAAAAAGACACACAGTAAGTGAAAAATGTATATATACAATGCATATATTTATCTACCAGACTTCTCTTAGAGTATTTCTTAAAGGAAAAAGCATTTTAAAAAAGATAGATATATTCATGAATTAAAGCAGTAAACAGTAGTCATAGTAAGTATTATTTTCTGAAAGTTTAGCAGAATGGTGACAGTGTGGACCTTGATTAATTCTTCTTATATTCATCATTGATTTTTTTAGTTAATATTTCCTTCCTAACGAAGGTGTGTGTGTATACATATATATATGT
>NW_011250884.1:0-335 GCF_000146605.3 Meleagris gallopavo
CAGGGACATCAACAGTGGGGTTGAGTGCACCCTAAGGACACCAAGCTGTGGGCTGCAGTGACACAGCAGAGGGACGGGATGCCATCCACAGAGACCTCAACAGGCTGAGCAGTGGCCACAAATCCAAGTGCAGGGTCAGTAGCTGGGATGAGGGAACACCCACCACCAAAACATGCTAGGGGATGAAAGGACTGAGCGTAGTCCTGCTCCATAAGGCCTGGGAGTACTGGTGGGTGGGAGGCTGGACGACAAGCCAGCAATGGGCCCGTTCCCAGCCCACGAAAGACCAACCGTATCCTGGGCTGCATCCAAAGAATGCGCAGTCAGCGGGCGAA
>NW_011250885.1:0-388 GCF_000146605.3 Meleagris gallopavo
GATCCCAAGTGCGCTGACGGGCTGCTAGGTGTAAGAGCAGCATGTGAATCTGGAGACTGCTTCCTTTGGGGTGTGGGGTGAGCCCTTAGAATGGGGTGAGTGATTCCTGCTTTCTTTCAGAGCTGTGAGCTCTGCTTTTCTGGAGGATCTCAAGCTGGATGGCTGTAATTCATCGGGCTATGTGCTAATTGCATCCATGCTGTGGGTGTTTTTTAAGGGCGATTGTGTGCATCCTTGTTGTGTTTAAATTGATGTTCTTGCGTCTCTTCTGATTTCTATTTTGTCAGCCTGATGGAGTTGAGGATTGCCTGGGCGTCCTTCCCAGTCAGTGGTGTGAGATGTGTCCAGCAGGTAATGAACACGATGCACCCCACTGTTGGTGCGCTGC
>NW_011250886.1:0-363 GCF_000146605.3 Meleagris gallopavo
TGCAGCCATCATGCCAGGTGCCGAGTAAATTGCCCCATGATCAAAAAACCAAAACTCCTGCGTTTGCACCAACTCCTAAGCCATTTGTTCAAGAGATGGGTTTTTAGGCTCAACCCACTATTGTTTCCTGCCACTGAAGGTACAGATGTAATAACTACCTGCACACCTGTTCCTTCAACTACCCGCCCCAGTCGCCTGAAGTCATCTTTGATAGCCTTCAGGCTTTTCTTACCAACTTCTTCACTGCCAGCCTGTACTATCAATAGTGGATAGTAGTCAGAAGGGCAGATCAGTCTGGGAATTCTCCTAGCAACGTCTTTGACTCGAGCCCCCAGGGAGGCAGCACACCTCTCTGCGGGTAGG
>NW_011250887.1:0-493 GCF_000146605.3 Meleagris gallopavo
TCTCGGCAAGTGAGAAACACGAGAGCGCTGCTGGACGGCTGAAAGCGGCACTCGGGGAGAAGCGCGATTTCTCGACCAGCGTCGGCAAACTCTCCGGAGCGGTTCAGCGCGAGTGCCGCTTTCTACGCATGAGAGCGAAGCAGTGCAATTCCGATGCCGAGAACGTGCGAATTCAGCCTCCTGCACTACCTCCGTAGGGAGGTTTTTTCTCCGCAGGCCAGAAAGGATCGCTCCCCATTTCTGTCACGCTCTCTCTCCCTGGGAGCGAAACAAATGTCGCTCCCCGAACTTCCAACAGCCTTATTAGAGAGGGTTTTGCTCTCCACTCTTTTCCTCCCAGCATGCACAAGCGTAGCCATGGAGAACAACACCAAAAAAAGAATTGCCGCTCGAAATGAAGGCAGAGACGTCGTATTCACAGCTAGGCCTAGTGCATTCTGCATGTACCCGAGGCGAAGTGCAAACCGCTCCTCTCCGACGTGCGGACACGAGA
>NW_011250888.1:0-517 GCF_000146605.3 Meleagris gallopavo
TTGCACCACTTGAAGAAGGGGCTTTACAATCCCAGCTCCTTCTTTGGTACTTCACACAGTAATGCTTGCCTTCCTGGGACACTTTTAAAGCTGGCTTTCCTCTTATCCCTCACATCCCCCAAAAGAAGTGCTGACTTTAGGCTGAGCAACTGAATTTTGTGCACAAACATTCTTTGGGCCCGGCAGTTTCCAGTGCCTGCTCTTAAGTCTGCACATCTCTGAGCAGAATACAGAAATAAATGATTTAAGAAAGCATCTTCTAAATTTCATCTCTCTAAGCAGAATATGCTTAACAAAACAAAAATAGAGGTATGTCAGTGCGATCATACTTATATTTTAGCCTGGGAACTCTCTCTGAGGTCTAGACCAAAGCTCAAGGGCCTGCTTTTCTCAGGGGAAATGCAATCCCTCCTGGCTGGCCAAGGATAGTAGGGCCAAGCCACTGACCTTGAGTAAGAACTGCTTTTGCAGGACAGACACTAAGGAAATTTACCTATTTGAACTATTCCTCAGCCAT
>NW_011250889.1:0-396 GCF_000146605.3 Meleagris gallopavo
TAGGAAAGATCGGCTGGCTAGGCGGGGTGGTGGAGTTGCTCTTTATGTGAGAGAGCAGCTAGAATGTATTGAACTTCACTTGGGGGAGAGTGATGTAGCAGTGGAGAGCTTATGGGTGAGAATCAAGGGGCAGGCTGGTAAGGGTGACACTGTTGTGGGGGTGTACTACAGGCCCCCTGATCAGGATGAGGAGGCTGACGAGGCCTTCCATAAGCAACTGGATGTAGCGTCACGTTCCCAGGCACTGGTGCTTATGGGGACGTTCAATTATCCAGATATTTGCTGGATGACCAACATAGCCAGGCACGCACGGTCCAGACGGTTCTTGCAGTGCGTTGAAGACAACTTTCTGATGCAGGTGGTGGAGGAACGACGCGGGAGGGGTGTTACTGGACC
>NW_011250890.1:0-371 GCF_000146605.3 Meleagris gallopavo
GTTTTGCTTGGTCTGTAGCTCTAGAATCTCCACCTCTCCTCCACTTTGATACGTAGTTATGCTGTATTTTCTATTCCTTCTCTGCAAGTATCAAGTGCTTTACAAACTGATATTTCATGTATGAAAATAGCTTGCATCTAAACAAAGCGGAGAAGGAATGCCCTGTTCTACACCTGCACGCTTCCAGGGTGCATTGCCCCCCAGGGCTGCCCCCAGCTCACACTGCTCAGTGCTGTGGGATGCTGCTGCTGCTCCCTGGACCTGAGCACAGGATTATGGTTCCGTTCAAGAAACACTGAAGCCTGCTCAGGCAGCTGGTTCAGTTCTTCCCTCCTTGGAAGAAATGCAAGGTTATTCTAGAGCCTAACTTT
>NW_011250891.1:0-336 GCF_000146605.3 Meleagris gallopavo
CAGCTACGGAGCCCCTTCACTGTTCCCAGGTGGGTGACAGATGGAGACTGGGACCAGCTGCTACATGGCCAGCAGAAATGTCACCTGTGAGGAGCAGTGACACAGGAACCTGCCTGGGACCATTTCTCTTCCATCCCTAAGTAATTTCTGCCTGGAGTATGGTGTGTTGGACTTCATCCCCGCCAATGCACCCTGGATCCCTGCTGAGCTCTGTCTTGGGCAGGTAGATTTAGAGGCTGACAGTGATGTTTAGCAAGGAATGCCTTTTGGGAGAGGTAGGTTTCATGGAGATGACAAATGAGGTTGGGATAGGAATGGATGATAAGGTGGGGATGA
>NW_011250892.1:0-398 GCF_000146605.3 Meleagris gallopavo
TCAGTTTTCCAGGCACCTGAGAGCTCCAGCATTAGCTTCTCTAGGTCATCTTCTGCAGCAAGACTCCTCATCAGAAGTATACAGCAGAAAACACACGAGAGAAATAGGAGAACAGAGCCTCTTGGAATGGATCTTTGGGTGGGAAATACCAAAGCCATCGTGATTTGAATGGAAGAAGACTTGTTTGCATTCTTTGGCACCTCCTTGTTTTTGGACTTTGTAGCCTTAAACTTTTTCTATCCTATGCACAAGAACCAAACCCCATGCAAACTCAATTTACTGATAGGGCTAGCATTTCCCCAGGAAGTACTCAAGCACTTATTACCTGTTAGCTTTGGGATCCACACTGATTCTTCGTGCTGTGTCAGGCACAGGTGGTGCTGGAGGAGCTGACACAC
>NW_011250893.1:0-541 GCF_000146605.3 Meleagris gallopavo
GTGCCTAGCAGTATTTTTGAGAGAAAAGGGAAGGTACTTGTCAGAAAAGTGCTCTTTCTGGGAGAGAGTAGCATAGTTGGTTGGAAAATGCCACCCATTTGTGAGAAAGCTGCTTTGTTTCCGGGAGAAAATAGCATTCTTTGGGGAGAAGATGTCCTCTTTTGGATGGAAAAGTAGTATTTGTGGGAGAAGCTGTCCAATGTTTGGGCCCAAGGTAGCATTACTGGGAGGTAATGTCATTGTATTGGAGAAGGGTGGTATTTCTTGGGGAGAATGTGTTCTTTTTGGAAGCCAACGGTGTACTTTGGGGGGAAAAAGCGGCCTTTCTGGGAGAAGGTGTCCTAGTTTGGGGAGAAACTGTCATAGTGCGGAGTGTAGTGTAGCAGATTAGGGGGAATTGGGAGGTATTCCTAAGAGAACTGTCATTTCTGGGTGAAAAGGTCTTATGTGGGGGGAAAAGGTGAAGAATGTGTGAGAAAGCTGGTGTTTCTGGGAGTAAATGCCATCTTTTGGGGGCGTAGCAAATGGTCTTTCTGGTGGG
>NW_011250894.1:0-499 GCF_000146605.3 Meleagris gallopavo
GTCATACCAACTGATCTGTGTGAAACTGAATGCAAGTGATGCATTTTTATATATCTGTGTTGTTCCCATTTAATTAGAGAGTCTTGGAAGAGCATTAGTTAAATTGCTTTAATTTCTGATTTAATTAAAAAAAAACACAACACCTTAATGGCATTGATTTTAGCACGTCAGGTTCCTTGGAGAATTAAATGCTTTCTTTAGCTGTGGGGTTAGAAACATGCTGTACAGCTTGCTGCTATTCAGCGAAACAGGAACTTCGTTTAAGACTGCATGAATCATCACTGATGCAAAATCAAAGTCAATTATGAAGATAATTGAGAAACAACCTGTTCTACTAACTAGCCTTTACGTTATGCTCTGACTTTTGGTCTTTACTCTCAAGGACTAGCTGTGTGAAGCAATGGATTTCAAGTTGCTAAGGGGCATACAAAAAGGTAAAGGGGAGGTAGGAAAAATAAGGGAGGAGTGGGAAGACAGAAAGAATCTTTCCAATCTCCTA
>NW_011250895.1:0-396 GCF_000146605.3 Meleagris gallopavo
GTGCCAGATCAGCTAGACTGCATTAAATCCTGTTTAAAGGTAGACAGTAAGTGAATTGTCTTCTGTTCTCCCTCGTTCAAAAAAATAATCAGGGATGAACAACGCAATTGGGAGAAAAAAATACACTACTAGAAAAATGCCTGATTTTTAGGGCAAATGGACACTTTCAAATTAATCATCTTGGTCAGGAAAACGGGGACGATTTTTCTTTAGATTGGTTTAAATTAGGTACTGCAGCTTTATTGCTTCCTTCTCCTGTGAGCTGCATCAAAAGCACGGATCACATCTGTGGGTGGGAAGGGCCTTCAGTGCTGCAGCACTGATGCAGTGGTGGGTCCCAGGGCAGCTCTGGGCTGAGGGCTGTTAGGGGAGGCCTCCAGCTGCAGGCTGACAAAC
>NW_011250896.1:0-452 GCF_000146605.3 Meleagris gallopavo
TGCTCAGCCTGTTGAGGTCTCTGTGGATGGCATCCCGTCCCTCTGCTGTGTCACTGCACCCCACAGCTTGGTGTCCTTAGGTGCACTCAACCCTACTGTTGATGTCCCTGATGAAGGGGAAACCCAGATGCTTGTACAAACTGGGCGTAGAAGCCCTTGGGAGCAGCCCTGCGGAGGACTCGGGGATCCTGGTGGACAAAGAGCTGGACATAAGCCAGTAGTGTGCACTTGCAGCCCAGAAGGCCAACTGTATCGTGGGCTGCATTCAAAGAGGAGCGACCAGCAGGGAGAGGGAGGTGATTGTCCCCCTCGACTCGGCTCTGGTGCGGCCCCATGTGCAGCACTGCGTCCAGGCCTGGGGCTCCAGCACGGGAATGATGTGGAGCTTTGGTGCAGGTCCAGAGAAGGGCCACGAAGATGTTCAGAGGGCTGGAGCCCCCTCTCTTAGAAAG
>NW_011250897.1:0-467 GCF_000146605.3 Meleagris gallopavo
GGGAGGAGATCCCCATCCCTCTGCTCTGCGCTGGTCAGGCCTCACCTGCAGTGCTGCGTCCAGATGTGGAGTCCTCAGTGCAGGGAGATATGGAGCTGTGCGAGTGCATCCAGAGTACAGCCACAAACACGAACCCAAGGATGGAACCCCTCTCCTGTAAGCAAGGAGAGCTGGGCTGTTCAGCCTCCCCTCCTGGAGAAGTGAAGGCTCCAAGGGAACCTGGTAACAGCCTTTCAATACCTCAAGGAAAGAACAAAGGGAAAATAGGAGGTGAAATCTAAGGAAAATGTCTTGTACAGTGAGGGTGCTGAGGCAGTGGCACAGGTTGCCAGAGACATGGTGGATGTGCTGGCCCTTTCAAGGTGAGCCTGGCTAAGACTCTGAGCAACTTGATCTAGCTGTGGATGGTCAGCAGTGGGGGAGGTCGGGATCACATCGCAAACCTACCTGCATACGAGCAGCGCACC
>NW_011250898.1:0-384 GCF_000146605.3 Meleagris gallopavo
GTCCTCAGTGCAGGGAGACATGGAGCTTGTGCGAGTGCATCCAGAGTACAGCCACAAACGCGAAGCCAAGGATGGAACCCCGCTCCTGTAAGCAAGGAGAGCTGGGCTGTTCAGCCTCCTGGAGAAGTGAAGGCTCCAAGGGAACCTGGTAACAGCCTTTCAATACCTAAAGGAAAGAACAAGGGAAAATGGAGGTGAAATCTAAGGAAAATGTCTTGTACAGTGAGGGTGCTGAGGCAGTGGCACAGGTTGCCAGAGACATGGTGGATGTGCTGGCCCTTTCAAGGTGAGCCTGGCTCAGACTCTGAGCAACTTGATCTAGCTGTGGATGGTCAGCATTGGGGGATCGGATCACATCGCAAACCTACTGCACACAAGCAGCGC
>NW_011250899.1:0-437 GCF_000146605.3 Meleagris gallopavo
AGGAGAAGCAATCTCACTTCCTCTTTGGGCACAGGATGGAGACATGAAGTCTCCACGTCGTGTGATAAATATCCATAATGTCTTATGGCACTTTTGGTTTCATACGCAGAGCACTGCACGCAGTCCTCATTGCTGTGCTCCACACACGCTGTCACCTCGCAAGTGTCACACTCAGAACCCAAAGGGCTGCCAGCACCTGGCCTTGCACTCTGTCCCCATCACAGAATGACAGAATCACAGAATGGCCAGGGTTGGAAGGGAGCTCAAAGATCACGGATCTCCAACCCCCTGCCACACGCAGGGCCACCAACCTCCACATTTAATACTAGACCAGGCTGCCCAGGGCCCCATCCAACTTGGCCTTGAACATTCCAGGGAAGGAACATCCACAACCTCTCTGGGCAGCTGTTCCAGCACCTCACCACTCTCTCTGTAAA
>NW_011250900.1:0-492 GCF_000146605.3 Meleagris gallopavo
AGCTGCTGGAGGAGAGCCAGCTTTCTGGGAGCACGCCCAGCCTGAACAAAATGAACCATGAGGACTCCGAGGAGTCATCAGAGGAGGAGGACCTGACCACCAGCCAGATCTTGGAGAACTCAGACCTAGTAAGTTGCTAAATTGAAATTTAACAGTAGGTAGGATTGTGTTTGTAAATAAGCTGGGCTTTAGTTTCCTCTCATTCAGGTGCAGTCTTAATATCTGACAGTGGGGGATGACATTCACTGCTTGCTTCTTCCTTATTTACATACGTATGCAAGACTTAATGTAAAGTTCAAAACATAGGAAGGTTCACATCTGATTAGATAACCTTTTTTCCACAATTAATATGTCTATTTTCTATTAATTGGCCAGTAGTAAATCTTCCTGATGTATTTAATACTTACAGAAATAGGAGAAGACTCCAGTTTTGGTTAAAATTGTTGGTCCAGTTTTCTATTGTTCACTTCTAAGATGTTTGCATGCACTTTT
>NW_011250901.1:0-405 GCF_000146605.3 Meleagris gallopavo
AGAAAGGACTTTCTGCACCGCTTTCGCGTAGATCTGTGCATTGGGCTCAGCACCTCTCTCTGGCAAGAAAGGAGAAGCAAGAAGATATAACAAGAGTGCAATACTACTTCCAGTCTGCAAAATGGGCCACAACGCTAGCGCATCTCATCTGGAGTGTTCACGGTCACGGATCTGAGGATCGTGGGTGAACTGTGGGTTTGTATTTCAAATCAGCACACGGAAGGGAACTGTAAATCCCGGGGATTAAGACCCCAAGCAACACGCAATGAGAACAGTCCCGGGAAGAACAGACAGAAAGCCTCGTTAGAAGGACAGTGCACCTAACCCAGATGCCTGTTGTGTGCCTGTACCTCTCATGGTGTCATGTCATGGTCTGTAGCTCCCTCCTGCCTTTCTGCAAGGCTG
>NW_011250902.1:0-370 GCF_000146605.3 Meleagris gallopavo
AAATTGCGAAACCGGGGACGGGACGGGACGGGACGGGACGGGGCGGGGCGGGGACGGGGACGGAACACCTAAAGATCGATAAAACGAAAATTAAAAAGGGGAAAAATCGATAAGAAATAAAACACGAGGAATGAATGAATGAATGAATGAATGAATGAATGAATGAATGAATGAATGAATGAATGAATAAATAAATAAATAAATGAGCGAGCGAGCGAGCGAGCGAGCCGATAAATAAGCAAGCAAATAAATAAATAAATAACAACAATAAGTAACAATAAAACAACATTTAAAAACAAAGAAGACAAATAACGCGGGCACGTAAATAAATAAAAAATAAAAAAATTAAGAAATAGAACAAATAACGAAA
>NW_011250903.1:0-517 GCF_000146605.3 Meleagris gallopavo
TCACCCTCACCGTAAAGAAGTTCTTACGCACATTCATGCAAAACTTCCTATGCTGCAGCTTATGTCCGTTTCCCCTCGTCCTGTCTCCACGTACCACTGAAAAGAGACTGGCCTCACCACTATGGCCGCCACACCTCAGATATTTATAAACCTGGATCAGGTCCCCTCTCAGTCATCTTTTCTCAAGGCTAAATAGACCCAGTTCACTTAGCCTTTCTTCATAGAGGAGATGCTCCAGGCCCTTCACAATCTTTGTGGTGGACTCTTTCCAAGAGACCCCTGTCTTTTTGTTCTGGGGAGCCCAGAACTGGACACAGTACTCCAGATGAGGCCTTACCAGGGCAGAGTAGAGGGGGAGGATCACCTCCCTCGACCTGCTGGACACGCTCTTCTTAATGCACCCCAGAATGCCATTGGCCTTTTTTGGCCACGAGGGCACACTGCTGGCTCACGGCCAACCTGTCGTCCACCAGGACGCCCCAGGGTCCCCTCTTCCTGCCAGAGCTCCTCTCCAGCA
>NW_011250904.1:0-407 GCF_000146605.3 Meleagris gallopavo
TTTTATTTTATTTTTAATAACTGACAAGCAAATGAAAGAATTAGTCAAGGCATCAGGGTTAATTAAACGTGACAAACATATAAACAACCTACATAACATATGTATTGTGAAAATACAGAGTCAATACGTTACCCCAAGCTTAATCATAGCTTACTTTATAAAGCATATAAGCTTAAAGCCTTATTATAGAGTAGATTTCACAAAACATTTCATTCCATTCTGTTGAAGTCAAATACATGCTACAACATTTTGACATAGTTTCAATCTCTGCTAAAAGGAAAGGCTCTGAAAAAAGTCTCCAAAATGTTATCAAATATTGTGAAAACTGAATCAATATTAAATTACAAAAAAAATAAATAAAAATCCAAATATGGAAGAATTATTCTCCAGCTCAACCCTCAAAGAAA
>NW_011250905.1:0-519 GCF_000146605.3 Meleagris gallopavo
ATACTTTTTTCTTTTGCCTCAAAACGTGCATGGACATTTTCATTGGGTTCTACATAGATAGTTTTTAAAAGTTTGCTCACTATGGCCTAATAAGCAATGGAAATGATCCAAACTGGGGATAAGTGCATGGAAGTGAGTCAAAGGTTTCAGTGATGAAGCTGGTGTGGAAAAAAGAGGAAGAAGTAGGTGGGCACTCGATTACCGTGAATACCACTGAGCATATCCAAAGGGATATGCACATATCTTTGAGACCTTGAAAAAGAATGAATGTATATACCAGTGTACTGCATATGTATGTCTTAACTGTATAAATGTAGAACCTGAGCTCTGAAAGGGTATGCTTGCTTGTCAAGTTGCCCGACGTGCATCATGAGGAATAAAAGGAATATTGCTTTCTAACACCACATAGGAGTTAGAGAGTTTTCTTCCTGGATTTCGGATGACAATTTTAGCAACCCAGATGGGACAATGAGACTGAAATCTCACGGACCGAAGGACTGGAGGGGCCTCTGTTCAGCG
>NW_011250906.1:0-485 GCF_000146605.3 Meleagris gallopavo
GTTATCCTTAATGCACAGTTTTTTATGTGCCCATTAATTACACTGGAGCACAGTCAAAATATTTATTAGAGGTGGAAATGTAAGTATGTGTGTGTACTTATATATATGTGTTGGAATATCTATTCATGTTCTAGAGTGCCATTATGGTTACAATGGCATACAAAACCAAATAAATACAGTGGAAGGAATTGTCTTTGAAGCAGTAAATTGTACCAATAGGACCATGTACCCACTGCACTCTACTTTAAAATGGGCACTTAAAACTCCTCACAGTGTCTTTAATTGCATGTCCTGAAAATCGTGCATCCAACAGGCAGATATATCAGTGATATAAGTGATCAGTTAAATTACTTTTAAAAATGTTTTTATAGAAAACCATTATCTTCTTCATTTTAAATTGTCTTCTTTTTCTACAGTGGTAAAATGCTTTCTATCAGTTTCTATCTACTGAACATGCAACACTCACAGACCTGAATAATTCTTGG
>NW_011250907.1:0-313 GCF_000146605.3 Meleagris gallopavo
TTCTTGGTGGAGAATGCGGGCAACAGTTGCTTGTTAGCTTTTTGAACAAATCTCTCTCCGCTCTCAGACAGCTTCATTGGGAAAGTTTATCTGTTTCACCAGTACTGTCTGAAAGCGTGACCTTGAAAAGTCCAGGCGGACGGCCAATACTCTAGGATATTTGTAAACTTTGAGCCTTGCTATCTTGTTTCTGTAAAAAGAAAAAAAAAAAAAATAGCTTTCTTCTACTGAAACTAGCCTTTTAACGGGGTACGTGCATGCCACTGTCTCCTCTTTCTTAATGCTAAAAACAATACTGGGCCTTAATTAAGTT
>NW_011250908.1:0-533 GCF_000146605.3 Meleagris gallopavo
GGGTGGTCTTGGAGGTCTTTTCCAACCGTGGTGATTCCGTGTGTTTTGATGCGTTTGCATTTGTCTCTTCTAAAGTGTATTGCGACTAAAAACCAGTCCCACGTCCCAGCTGGTTTTCAGGGTACCACATTTCCTTTGAAATGCTCTTTGAAATGAAATTTCCTTCCTCTTGCTCCAGGAGAAACTGAACGCTCACTTTAGAAGGAAAACAGAGAACAGGCGTCTGCTGCCAAGCTCCCTGGAAATGCCGGTTCTCTCTCCCACCCTCTCCAGGCATTCGGCTGGCCATCTCTAAGAGGGCACGCGTGTTCCGGGGCTGTCTGCTGCCTGAAGAGCATCCAGCCAAACGAACGTGGAACCCAAGGCCAAGCACCAGACCCGGGCTGAGTAAAGGCAGCAAAACCCGCCCCATGGTCTTCACGGAGCTCGAGGGGCCAGCCTGGTGCCCAAAGGGAGCAAGCGAGCGCTGCAGCCAGCAAGCTGCCGATGGGCCAAATGCCTGAAGTTTAGGGCTAAGGAGTTCAGGCCAGCAC
>NW_011250909.1:0-319 GCF_000146605.3 Meleagris gallopavo
GAAAAGAAGAGGGGAATGGAGAACGGGGCCAGAAATGGGGAGCTGGGGGGAAAAGGGGAAAGGGAAAAAAGGGGGAGGAGGAAGGGGAAAGGGTCCAAAAGGCTGGGGAGGGAAATGGGAATTGGGACAGGGAGGGAGAGGGGAGGAAATGGGGCTGGGGAGGGGATGGGGGAGGGAAAAGGGGAAATGAGGGCGGGGGGTGGAGAAGAAAGGGGGACAGGGGGCAAGTGAAGGGAGAGTAGAGAAGGAAAGGGGGGAGAAAGGGGGAGGAAGGGATAGGGAGGCAAAAAAGGGGCTGAGGGAGGAGAAAGGAATTGAA
>NW_011250910.1:0-483 GCF_000146605.3 Meleagris gallopavo
TGATATAGATGTTGAAGAGCACTGGTCCCAAAACAGACCTCTGGGGGATCACGATGGATTAGGAAGTGCCTGGCTGGATGCAGTCACGGGGTTGTGATCAATGGTTCTGTGTCAGGGTGGAGGCCGGTCACAAATGGTGTCCCCCAGGGGTCGATCTTGAGCCTGGTGCTCTTCAACATCTTCATCAGTGACACAGACAATGGCATCAAGTGCACCCTCAGCACGTTTGCGGACGACACCAAGCTGAGCGGTGCAGTCGATGCACTGGAAGGAAGGGAAGCCATCCAGAGGGACCTGGACAGGCTGGAGAAGTGGGCCCATGAAAACCTAATGAGGTTCAATAAGGCCAAGTGCAGGGTGCTGCGCTTGGGTCGGGGCAATGGCCAGGTATTTATACAAACGGTGGGAAGAGCTCCTGGAGAGCAGCCCTGCACAGAAGGACTTGGGGGTCCTGGTCAGGTCCCTCCAGATGCCGTCGTTCCC
>NW_011250911.1:0-337 GCF_000146605.3 Meleagris gallopavo
TCTGTGGGGTCGGACCCTGCGTGACGGTGACACCTGGTGACAGTGACACCCAATATCGCCCACTGAAGGTGACAATACTTGCTAGCCTCCTTGCAAGCACGTATTCAAATCCTTTAGTGCTCTTGGCCACGTTGCTTTTGAACCTGGCCAGACCAAAGTCCTGGACTGCCCGTGAGACGCCAGAGGCTGGAGGAGACCACGGTGACACCAGCGACCCCACGTCACACCCATGCAGACCCCACATGTCCCCGACTGTCCCCAGCCCCCCCTCCCTCGTGCCCTCCCTCGTCACCTCCTTCAACTAGACGGTCGGCATCGCGCTGCGGTTGTGCCACCA
>NW_011250912.1:0-498 GCF_000146605.3 Meleagris gallopavo
GGAGCCCCAGGCCTGGACGCAGTGCTGCACATGGGGCCGCACCAGAGCCGAGTCGAGGGGGACAATCACCTCCCTCTCCCTGCTGGTCGCTCCTCTTTGAATGCAGCCCAGGATACAGTTGGCCTTCTGGGCTGCAAGTGCACACTACTGGCTTATGTCCAGCTCTTTGTCCACCAGGATCCCCGAGTCCTCCGCAGGGCTGCTCCCAAGGGCTTCTACGCCCAGTTGGTACAAGCATCTGGGTTTCCCCTTCATCAGGGACATCAACAGTGGGGTTGAGTGCACCCTAAGGACACCAAGCTGTGGGCTGCAGTGACACAGCAGAGGGACGGGATGCCATCCACAGAGACCTCAACAGGGCTGAGCAGTGGCCACAAATCCAAGTGCAGGGTCAGTAGCTGGGATGAGGGAACACCCACCACCAAAACATGCTAGGGGATGAAAGGACTGAGCGTAGTCCTGCTCCATAAGGCCTGGGGAGTACGTGGTGGGTGGGAG
>NW_011250913.1:0-529 GCF_000146605.3 Meleagris gallopavo
ACGTACTTGTCATTTTCTCCCAGAAATACCACATTTCACTTGGAAATTGGGCCTGTGCTTCCAAAAAGATGATATTTTCTCCCAGGCATACCTGTTTTCTTCAACCAACTCACGTTTTCTCCCAAAAAGACTAGATGACAAGACCAAATAGGACACTTGCAACCAAGGATAGGACATCTTCTCCCACAAATACCACTTGTCTCCCTAGGATAGGACATTTTCCCTAAATGCTATGGCAGTTCTGCTAAGAAATACTCCTTTCCTTCCCTAAATGGGACATATGCACCCACAAAGACCACGACTCCGAGAAATTCCTCCCCAATTACACTCCATTACATTCCTCATCATGACACTTACTCCCAGACTTTTGGCATTTTACTGCGGAAAGACCATTTCGATCCAGAATATATGCCATTGGCCATCACAAACACCGATTGCCTCACAAAGATGTGGCACATCCCACCAGAAAGACCATTGCTAGCCCCCAAAAGATGGCATTACTCCAGAAACGCCAGCTTTCTCACACATT
>NW_011250914.1:0-458 GCF_000146605.3 Meleagris gallopavo
GGTTTCCTGCTCCTTCTGCATTGCAATGCATTGGGTTTTTTTCCAGGGTTGTTTTATTTTCCCTTTTGTTTCTATTCTTGGAACTGCTTTTTCCTTTCCTGAGCGTATTCCCCTCTGTTTGTGAGGATTTCAAGTGATTCTGCTTTGCTCTCCTTGGCTTTTTTATTACTTACGCTTTCTTTTCTTTTGCTCGTCTTTCCTGGCTTTGGTTTGTTCTTCGGTTATTGTTGGTATCGGGGCCTTGCATTGCTGTTAAATTTTCATTCTTTCTTTCCATTGTTAAGCACTGGTGAGCTTTGTTCTCTCTTTACTTTGCTAGGATTCTTTGCTTTGCCATGCTAGTGTATTGAATTCATTGGCTTTCCTCTTGTATTTCTCATCCTCGCTTTGCTTTGCTTCGTTTTCATTCCTTGTTTTGTTTTGTTCTTTTTTTTTATTTTTATTTTTTTTCTTGTAGT
>NW_011250915.1:0-396 GCF_000146605.3 Meleagris gallopavo
TAATTTACAACACAACAAGGATGCACGACAATGCCCTTAAAAAACACCGCATGGATGCAATTAGCACATAGCCCTATGAATTACAGCCATCCAGCTTGAGATCCTCCAGAAAAAGCAGAGCTCACAGCTCGGAAATCAAGCAGGAATCACTCACCCCATTCTAAGGGCTCACCCCACACCCCAAAGGAAGCAGTCTCCAGATTCACATGCTGCTCTTACACCTAGCAGCCCTTCAGTGCACTTGCCATCCCCAAAAAGCAAGATCACAGCCCTGAAAGAAAAAAAGAACCACTTACCCCATTCCAAGGACCAATAGTCCCCCACACTCTCAAGTGAAGGAAGCAGCTTCCAGGTCCAAATCCTACCAGCCCTTAAGTACGCTCAGGGTTCCCTGCT
>NW_011250916.1:0-452 GCF_000146605.3 Meleagris gallopavo
ACTCCATCCAGGCTGCAAAATGAAATCAGAAGAGACGCAGAACGTAATTTAAAACACAACAAGGATGCACACAATGCCCTTAAAAACACCGCATGGATGCAATTAGCACATGAATTACAGCCATCCAGCTTGAGATCCTCCAGAAAAGCAGAGCTCACAGCTCTGAAATCAAGCAGGAATCACTCACCCCATTCTAAGGGCTCACCCCACACCCCCAAAGGAAGCAGTCTCCAGATTCACATGCTGCTCTTACACCTAGCAGCCCTTCAGTGCACTTGCCATCCCCCAAAAAGCAAGATCACAGCCCTGAAAGAAAAAGAACCACTTACCCCATTCCCAAGGACCCAATAGTCCCCCACACTCTCAAGTGAAGGAAGCAGCTTCCAGGTCCAAATCCTACCAGCCCTTAAGTACGCTCAGGGTTCCCTGCTAAGAAGAGAGAGAGCAGCTCC
>NW_011250917.1:0-488 GCF_000146605.3 Meleagris gallopavo
CACCTCCTTCAGCCTCTCCTCATATGGCCTGTGTTCCAGACCCCTCACCAGCTTTCTTGCCCTCCTTTGAGCACGGTCCAGGGCCTCAATGTCTTTCTGGCAGTGAGGGGCCCAAAACTGGACGCAGTACTCAAGGTGTGGCCTCACTAGTGCTGAGTACAGGGGAACAATCACCTCTCTGCTCCTGCTGGCAACACTGTTTCTGATGCAAGCCAGGATGCCATTGGCCTTCTTGGCCACCTGGGCACACTGTCGGCTCATGTGCAGCCGAGCATCAATCAATACCCCCAGGTCCATTTCCTCTACGCAGTCCTCCAGCCACACCGCCCCAAGCCTGTAGCGTCGCCTGGGGTTGTTGTAGCCGAAGTGCAGGACCCGGCATTTGGTCTTGTTGAACCTCATCCCACTGGCTTCAGCCCAGCTCTCCAGCCTGTCCAGACTCCCTCTGTATGGCCTCGCTACCCCCACGCAGATCCGCACTTCCAGCC
>NW_011250918.1:0-484 GCF_000146605.3 Meleagris gallopavo
TGAAATCAGAAGAGACGCAGAACAGAATTTAAAACACAACAAGGATGCACACAATGCCCTTAAAAAACACCCACCGCATGGATGCAATTAGCACATAGGCCTATTAATGACAGCCATCCAGCTTCAGATCCTCCAGAAAAGCAGAGCTCACAGCTCTGAAAGAAAGCAGGAATCACTCACCCCATTCTAAGGGCTCACCCCACACCCCAAAGGAAGCAGTCTCCAGATTCACATGCTGCTCTTACACCTAGCAGCCCTTCAGTGCACTTGCCATCCCCCAAAAAGACAAGATCACAGCCCTGAAAGAAAAAAAGAAACCACTTACCCCATTCCAAGGATCAATACTCCCCCACGCTCTGAAGTGAAGGAAGCAGCTTCCAGGTCCAAATACCTACCAGGCCCCTTAAGTACGCTCAGGGTTCCCTGCTAAAAAACAGAGAGAGCAGCTCCACAATGGAGGAAGAAAAAAAAAGAAAAAATCACT
>NW_011250919.1:0-343 GCF_000146605.3 Meleagris gallopavo
GAGCGAAGGAGTGCGATTCCGATACCGACAAGTGCGAATTCAGCCTCCTGCACTACCTGCGAGTGGGGGGTTTTTCTCCGCAGTCCTGAAAGGATCTCTCCCTCTTTCTTAAACGCTCTCCCTGAGAGCACTACGTCTGTGCTCCTCGAACGTGCAGGTGTCTTATTAGAGAAGGTTTTCCCTTCCACTCTATTCCTCTCTGAATGGAGATGTGTAGCAGTGGAGAACCTTTCAGGGGACGAATTGTGCCTCGAAATAAAGGCAGAGACATAGTATTCAGAGCTAGTCGAGTGCATTCTGCATGTAGCCAAGGCGAAGTGCAAACCGCTACTTTCCGATGTGC
>NW_011250920.1:0-385 GCF_000146605.3 Meleagris gallopavo
AAGTAGGAACCGCGATTACCCGGATCTGGCGCATGCGCAACGCCAACACTAACCAAAGGGATATCCGGATGTTGCGCGTGCGTAGTCCCTACAGAGCCCGGAAGAAGTGACGCCGGTAAACGGATGCGGCGCATGCGCAAAGCAAACAAACAAAAAAAAGCAGAGCCCTCATGCCCGGATGTCGCGCATGCGCAGTTGCGGCAATACCTGCAAACGGGAATGGCGAACCCCGGATGTAACGGCGGATTATACCCGGATGTCGCGCATGCGCAGTGGCGCCAAAATACAAACGTAGGTATGCAAATACCCGGGTGCGGCGCACGCGCACTTGGTCAAATACACAAAAGCGGCTACGCAAATACCCGGTTATGGTGTTTTTTATTCT
>NW_011250921.1:0-441 GCF_000146605.3 Meleagris gallopavo
GTCATCAAAACCACGCCACGGAGTAATCTCCACAAGTTCTTACGTTATCACTGATTTCTTGAAATGAATCCAACACACATTTGTAAAATCACTGTCATCCCAAAAGTTATACATTTCATTGTAAGCACGTTCATCATGACTGATTTGTGAAATTTCCTGTAGCTTAAAAAGTTATGAGACTGATAAGTAACTTTTGATGTCTCATCCTTCCTGGGGAGAACAAGGGTGTTTAGCCAATGTAATTAGAAAGAGTGTGTGTGCGTGTGTGTGTGTGTACATCCATAAACAAAAAGACAAAGAAAGGCAAGGTTTTGTCTTTTTAAAAGTACAAATTAGAAGTGGAGCTCATGGCAGAAACAATCTGATGAACTATGTGTGATCACAGATAACCAAGAATAGATCCTAATTTAAAAACTTCAGCTTCTGCCCTCATCCTAAATC
>NW_011250922.1:0-360 GCF_000146605.3 Meleagris gallopavo
TAGGTTTCATTCGCCTTTGACAAGGCTTGCAATCTAGATGTAGCTGGTATCATAGCGGACTATGCCACTTCTCTCCTAACCCCCGGTCGCTTGACGCGGCGCATGTCCTTACTCTCTGTGGTGTCCACGGCAAGCGAGACTAGCGAGCCTGAGCTGGGCCCTCCAGCTAGTGCCGTTGTCGACAATATGAGTGCTAGCTCCAGCTCTGTCGACAGCGACCCTGAGACCACGGAGAGAGAGTTGCTCACCAAGCTCCCGGGGGCTCTATTCAACATGAACCAGCTATTAGCCAATGAGATCAAACTTCTTGTGGAGTGATTGCCACATGTAAATAGATGACCAACAGAACTCTCTTGTAAA
>NW_011250923.1:0-440 GCF_000146605.3 Meleagris gallopavo
GCTCATTATGCACAGCCCTCATCTTTGCTTTGGTGAGGTGGGGATGACTGCCATTGCTTCCTCAGTCCCACACACCCCTTCCCATCCCACACTGCCATGGCAGATCAGGTTCTGGACCACCTGAGGACCCAAACATCCAGGAGTCTCTGGGTCCTGACGAGATGAGTCCCAGAGTTCTGAGGGAATTCACCGCTGCAGTCACCGAGCCACTCTCCATGGTATTTCAGAAGTCGAGGCAGTCAGGTCAAGTCCCTGGTGAGGAGAAAAAAAGGTGACAGCACACCTCTTAGGAAGGATAGAAAAGTGTGACGCGGGGAACTACCAGCATATCAGTCTCACCTCTGTGCTGGTCACGGATCATGGAGCAGATCATCCTGGGAAGTGACTCTCAAGCACACATTCCAGTGCGTCACCACCCTGTGCGTGAAAAGCTGCCTCCT
>NW_011250924.1:0-449 GCF_000146605.3 Meleagris gallopavo
TACTCGGTTCTTGTGAGGCCCCACCTGGAGTACTGCGTCCAGGTCTGGGGCCCCCAGCACAAGAAAAATGTGGAACTCTTAGAACGAGTCCAGAGGAGGTCCACTAAGACAACCAGAGGGCTGAAACACCTCTCCTATGAAGAAAAGTTGAGGGAATTGAGCTTGTTCAGCTTAGAGAAGAGAAGGCTCTGGTGAGGGAGACTTCACTGTGGCCTTCCAGTACTTGAAGGAAGCGTATAAGCAGGAGGGGGAACGACCGTTGATATGGGGAGGATAGTGGTAGGACAAAGGGGAATGGTTTTAAACTAAGAGAGGAGAGATTTAGGTTAGATATTAAGAAGTTGTTTTTTATTCAGAGGATGGTGACATACTGGAACAGGTTGCGCAGAGAAGTTGTGGCTGTCCCATCCCTGGAGGCATTCAAGACCAGGCTGGAACGTGGCTCTGGG
>NW_011250925.1:0-315 GCF_000146605.3 Meleagris gallopavo
CCACTTCGTGTGTTGAGAGTGGTCCGTGGGAGAGAACAGGATGAAGGTCAGCCTGAATCTCTTCCTGATCTTACTTGCTTTCGTGTCTCCAATTCCTGACTTTGCCAGCTGTCTCAGCTGGGCCCGGAATTGGGACAAAAAGCTGCTCCTTCCCGAGGAGCAGCATCCCTTAGAGACCAAGTGCCAGCCCTCCAGCTGGCTCTCCCGGCTTGGTCTAACCACCTGCCCCATCAAGATCGAGGATGGGAACAAAAGCCACGTCCTTCACAGACCGACTGAGGCCAAGAGCCAGCCCTCAACTGGCTCTGCTGGTTG
>NW_011250926.1:0-367 GCF_000146605.3 Meleagris gallopavo
GAATGTAATAGTGAAAACAGTGCAAGACCAGAGACAAGCAAGACACAGAACGAAAGAGGATAGGCAGCCTTCTGGGCACCATGAAGCGCAATTCAGAGCTCTGGGGGAACCCTATTGTGCCGGGCTCTGGAATGGGTAAACGCTGGCGGCTGTGCATCGCCCTTACCTGCTGGGCAGACAATGACCAGTCAGCAAAGTGAGGTTCCGGGGCATGCCGGGAAATGCACATTCCACTTCCTTGCTGTTTCCACAGAGACCAACACATCTCTCTGTGCAGTTGTTACGGCACCTTGGGAGCACCACAGCTCTGCTGCCACCTGTTGGACACAATCAGTCATGAAGGCACTGCCCTGCATCCGGGCCTCTT
>NW_011250927.1:0-394 GCF_000146605.3 Meleagris gallopavo
AAAACCTTTCTACTTTCTGGAATCCATTCTCTTAAGACTCGCCAGCACTCGCGTCAGTTGACTGAGAAATGACAGATATCTGGCTGTCTGTTTCCTTTAGTACCTTTCTGTAGACATACTCGATATATACTTGACTAGCCCTTTCTAAGGGTTAGGTCTGGGTTAACTAACGAGCCCCCACAATTCTGCACTTACATTTCCCATTCCTCCATGATCTTGTCAGCTCTAGTCAAACACCCTCTTGTACTCTACAAACAGAAGAACTGTAGCCATCAATACGTGGACTGTGGTTCACTACTTGGACTGTAAGCTGGCGGCAATGCCTCCAGGATTGATAGTTGAAAGGCATTAATTTCCTACATACCCCAGCAGATACGTCAAGTTGTGGAAGGTT
>NW_011250928.1:0-488 GCF_000146605.3 Meleagris gallopavo
GTTCACCTGGACAGTGTTACCCAGGGTTGTGAGAGCAGCCCAATGATTTTGAGAACCGGTCAGCTTGTGAGCCTGAGATTTGGGCTCCTCCATCCCATGGTGGAACTTCACTGCAGTACGTGGATGCCCCAGTAACAAAGGAGGACGGTGTGCAGTGGATGTGAGTTTGCTGAATTTCTTGATTTAAATGGCTGTCAAGTTTCTCAACAGAAAGCACAGCTGATCAAGGAGAAGGAAGCAATCTGCTGAACGCCCAGAACACCAACAGAGGGCTGCCTCCAAGCCAGCAGTGTGCGACTGCACGGAGACTGTCTGTGCCAGCTGGTCAGAGCTGCAGGAGGAACCGTTGGACGACGCTGAGGATCCCTGGGTTCGTCGTCGGGAAGCAGTTTTGTGAGACAAGGAAACTGTAAGGCAGGACATGCAGTAACTGCTGCTGACAAGGTCACTGACACAAAGCCATTACCTGTGGGGACTTCCGCTCAGGA
>NW_011250929.1:0-467 GCF_000146605.3 Meleagris gallopavo
CTGGCAAGTGAGGGGTGTGCGTCATGAATGGCTAGTGGAAGGCTGTGCCTGTCTTGAAGAGCCTGGAGCATGAAGGGGGAATGGCTAGAGATGTATCCGAGTGCTGTGGAGTGACTGAGCTCCAGTGGCAGTGGGAAAGAGGCTTGTGTGCAGCCCATGCTGCAGAGGTGGGTCACAAACGGTACTGTTTCTGAGAACTGCAGCTTCATGGAGGGAGCCTGAGTGCAAGGCGTCTCAGGAGGTCCATTAGTAGTCCAAGAAAGACTTACAGGCATGGCCAGTCCAAAGTGAGGGCACACTGCTCAGTGTGTGGCCTTGTTGAAACTGCGGTTTGATAATGCAGGCATGCAGATTCCTAAACTTCTTTGCATACTTGCTTTGTGCTTTCTTGTGAAATTCTTGTGGTCCTCAAGCAGCCCATAGTCTTTGTTTCGCACTGTAATGCCGAGGGAGGAGATGACGGTGGA
>NW_011250930.1:0-421 GCF_000146605.3 Meleagris gallopavo
AAGTGCGCTGAGGCGGACCTACAGATTGCCAGGCATACGGCCAGGCATGCCCGTCACTCCAGCTTCTACCTCAACTGTCTGCGGACCTGCAGTTGTCTGCTGGTGGGCACAGCTTTTTGCCCCAAGCCCTGAAGATGCTTGTGACTTGCCACCTGACAACCGTAGCCCTCTGAAGCCTGGAGCAGGAGGAATTGCCCCTGTGGCTGGATGACGTCCTGTGACACTTCTGCTGCTGCCTGGAGTACACCTCAGTTGCTTCCTTTTATGATATGAGAGGGTGATTTTTTCTATGATTGTCAGCTCTAAACGGGAGGAAGTCTACAGGCAATCCTTCAGAGCATCTAGAATATCAAGAAATACCTCTTAGACTGTTTCTTAGTAGCATCATACAGCTACCGCTTCCATTCTTGTGTCTAGTTTT
>NW_011250931.1:0-403 GCF_000146605.3 Meleagris gallopavo
TTGGGGAGAATGTGTTCTTTTTGGAAGCCAACGGTGTACTTTGGGGGGAAAAAGCGGCCTTTCTGGGAGAAAGTGTCCTAGTTTGGGGAGAAAGTGTCATAGTGCGGAGTGTGGTGTAGCAGATTAGGGGAATTGGGAGGTATTCCTAAGAGAACTGTCATTTCTGGGTGAAAAGGTCTTATGTGGGGGGAAAGGTGAGGAATGTGTGAGAAAGCTGGCGTTTCTGGGAGTAAATGCCATCTTTTGGGGGCGTAGAAATGGTCTTTCTGGTGGGATGTGCCACATCTTTGTTGAGGCAATCGGTGTTTGTGATGGCCGAATGGCATATATTCAGGATCGAAATGGTCTTTCCGTCAGCAAAATAGCCAAAAGTACTGGGAGTAAGTGTCATGATGAGGAATGT
>NW_011250932.1:0-340 GCF_000146605.3 Meleagris gallopavo
CACGTGCCGCCGTCTTCATGATTTTCGTTAGCAAGTGGGACAGTCCCGTGGAATATCTTCCATCTTCCCATGCCACCTTCCATCCCCCGGACCTTAACAGAAAGCATTAAGATAAACCTCAGAGAAACCAAGGATTGAACTGAGTGGTCTTTTCCGTGAAGGCAGTAAAGACAACAGCCACCCTGGGACGCCTGTGGGGCTCCAGCACAGGAGGCGGCCGAGGATTTGGCAGCGCCTTCCCTGCAGGCAATTCTGCACCCAAAGCTCTCTGAGGAGAAACTTCCCACCACACACCGCAATCTACAGAGCTGCTCAGGAGCATCACCGAAGAGCAGACGGT
>NW_011250933.1:0-482 GCF_000146605.3 Meleagris gallopavo
TTAGGAAGGATAGAAAGTGTGACGCGGGGAACTACCAGCATGTCAGTCTCACCTCTGTGCTGGTCACGGATCATGGAGCAGATCATCCTGGAAGTGACTCTCAAGCACACATTCCAGTGCGTCACCACCCTGTGCGTGAAAAGCTGCCTCCTAATAACCAACCTAAACCTCCCCTGTCTCACTTCAAAACCATTTCCCCCTTGTCCTATCGCTATCCACCCTCCTCAACAGCCGTTGCCCCCTCCTGCTTATGCGCTCCCTTTGAGTCTTGGAAGGCTGTCATGAGCTATCTCCAGAGCTTTCTCTTCTCCCACACAAACAATCCCAGTTCCCTCAACATTTCTTTCTAAGAGAGGTGCTCCAGCCCTCTGATCATCTTCGTGGCCCCTTCTCTGGACCTGCTCCAAAGCTCCACATCATTCCTGTGCTGGACGCCCCAGGCCCTGGACGCAGTGCTGCACATGGGGCCGCACCAGAGCCGA
>NW_011250934.1:0-433 GCF_000146605.3 Meleagris gallopavo
GCTCAGCCGCTCCTCCATGTTCTGCAACAGAAAAGTCACAAGACGGAAATTCAATTCATCGCAGACGTCACCAAACCTCCCTTCTCAGGGCAGTGGCACTCATTTCCCTGCATGATAAATCAGGGCAGAGTGAGCAGCTTACCGAGTGAGCAGCATTTACTGCCACTTGGTAGCAGCAACCTACGCCTAACTCTAAACTACCAAAAGCAACCTACGCCTAACTCCAAACTACTAACAGGAACCTACGCCTAACTCCAAACTACTAACAGGAACCTACGCCTAACTCCAAACTACTAACAGGAACCTATGCCTAACGCTAAAACTACACTTAACACTAAAACTAAGCTAACGCTAAAATCAACACAAAGCCCAGAAGCGGGACCTAACTCCTACAGGGGAAGATGGAACTGGGGCCCGCAGAACCGCAGAGGAG
>NW_011250935.1:0-403 GCF_000146605.3 Meleagris gallopavo
AAGCTGTCGAATGCCTCCTCCCTCCAAGCATTCAAAGCCAGGCTGGATAGGACTTTTGAGCAACCTGATCTAGAAGGAGGTATCCCTGCCTATAGCTCAGGAAAGAAACTAGCTCATCTTAAAGGTCTCTTCCACTCCATACCATTCTATGATTCTATTCTATGATTCTATATTCATAAGGCTCTTCTTGTTCTCTAAGTTGTTGTGCTACTTGAATAGAATAGTCTTGCACAGAACTTGCCTAGAAGATGCAGTTAAATTTGCTGAAGCCTAAGGACACAGACTGCTGGACTTTCACCCAGCTGCAAGGAAGGAAGGGCCACACAGCTTACTCTAACTGCAAGATAAGGAGAAAGACAGACTAAATTGAGACTCTGCAAGCATTGGCAGATCTTACAGGCCT
>NW_011250936.1:0-430 GCF_000146605.3 Meleagris gallopavo
TAATATGGTGTACTTTGCAAAATAAGACACTAGCACTGTATTAAATTTGAATTATATCAGACATAAGCAAAAACTAACTAAATTATTTATCTGCTATGGCCACCCTTTATTTCATTTAGTAGTAACTGTTGCCCTGTTTCCACAAGGAACTGTATCTGCATCAGACTGATAACAGAATGAAATACAGGCATCACAGTATAATGGAAATAATTACCTACACTCTTTTGGGAAAAATAGGCTTAGTTCTTCAGTAATATCCTGAGACAGAAATAATGATTCTTCAAAAAGATGATTTACCTTTCTTGAAACCTTTTCCTTATACTCAGTGATATCTTCTTTGGCACAGATCTGACATTGCTTCCACTCTTGTCTTGCACTCACACATTAAACAAGTGCTCCACACTAGATTTACATTTACAGCACCTTTTTT
>NW_011250937.1:0-481 GCF_000146605.3 Meleagris gallopavo
AGTGATACAAGTTAACATGATCCGGTTTTTTCCAGTCGGCCAGGTCGCGCGCCACTAGATAATGACAATATGTTGGTGAATGAATGCACGTACCCCTGTGGCAGGACCTGAAAGGTCCACTGCCTGCCTCCCCATGTGAATGCAAATTGATCTTGCGATTCTTCAGGAATTGGGATACTGAAGAACGCATTTGCGAAATGTAGGACACAACGAGAGGTTTTTATCTCCCTACTCAATGTGTCCATTAGGGAAGCAATATTGGGTACGGCTGCATGAATAGGAGGCGTGACCTTCTTTAATTCCCTATAATCTACTGTCATTCTCCATGTGCCATCCAACTTTCGCACTGGCCATATGTGGGAATTGTATGGGCTGTTGTAAGGGCAGGTCTTATAATGCCCTACTTTTCTAAATTCTTGCACTTGTTTTTGATATTTCGTCCTGCCCACCGGGAGTCTGTACTGTCTCACATTAGTAACCC
>NW_011250938.1:0-380 GCF_000146605.3 Meleagris gallopavo
GAATGAGGTTGACAGGAATAAATGAGTTCAAGAAAAAAAAACAAACCAAGAAGTTCAGGTATGCAAGCTGGGGCATTCCTAAAAACCAGAACACACATAAAGCTGGGGAGCGACGCGGCTGCTCCCGCAGTAATGCCAGGCTCTGCTCTTCTTCTCTTGCTTGCAGACAAGGGCTGACGCAGCACGCCGTGCGGCATCACCCGCTGCCAGAACCCAGCCCTGTCACAGCTGCCTCTGAGAGATGCCCAGGGACTGCCAGGTATGTGGCACTGCAGAAGGCAGATCTTGCTCTGGAGACCGGGCCGGGTTGGATGGGGCTCTGGGCAGCCTGGTCTGGTATGAAATGGGGAGGTTGGTGGCCTGCCTGTGGCGGGGGTTGG
>NW_011250939.1:0-504 GCF_000146605.3 Meleagris gallopavo
TGGAGGCTCCGGGCTGGGATCAGCTCACAGGGCTGGCCCCTGTCTGGATCTCAGCAGAGCCACAGGGCAGCCGGTGAGCTGTCTGTGGGGAAGGCCGTGTTGCGGCCAAGGGTCCTGCCTCAGGGTTGCAGGATGCGGCCCCAAAGCCATCAGCCACTCAGGCAGACCCCTCCTGCTCTGTCCTTACAGTCTGCTGCCGGCGGCACCGAAAGTGTGTGAAGCCTGTAAGCAGCCGGTGAGCTGGCAGCTGCAGGGCCGGGCAGGAACTGAAAGCCAAGAAGACCTGGGCCAAACAATGGGAACGAAACACATCTGGTTCCAAGAAGGTGAACAATGTGAGGGCGGAGCGGCGGAGCCGTGGAAAGCAAAGGCCTTGCCCCACCCTCAGGTTGCCGGGGGGCAGGTGACGTCTCCCAGCAAAGACAGGAGGAGTTCGTTAAGGGCTGAGTCCAGCCTGACCCAAGACCTTGCATCCCGGCCGTCGCTTCTAGCACGAGACTCTAT
>NW_011250940.1:0-476 GCF_000146605.3 Meleagris gallopavo
ACTCTTGCCCACCCAGCACCCTTCTTCACAAACCCAACAAACACTCCCAACTTCCAGCTGCTGCTGCTGCTCCCTTCAAACATACAGGTGCTCAACGCCAACACCACCTGCCCTATCTTCTACACAAACCACCACAGAGCAACGTCCTCTTCTCCACGGCCCGCCAGAGCTCCGGCCTCCAATCCCATCAAATACAAGATGCGTGGCCAGCGTTCCAAATGCACCAGTGCTGCAGACTCAGTCGGGGCAAGAGCCAAAAGAGCACTCCTTCGAGCCGGAGTTGAACCAGCGACCTAAGGATGGCCGTGTCAAGGGAGCCTACAGTCCTCCGCTCTACCAGCTGAGCTATCGAAGGAATCACAGGGACCTGCCCTGCACCACACCCTTCACGCTCCCACTCCCCATTGTGCCTAAGGCCATAACACAGCACAACCATGCCTCTGCTCCCATTCCACACACAGACACGCTCACATCCA
>NW_011250941.1:0-493 GCF_000146605.3 Meleagris gallopavo
CTCTGGAGATAGCTCATGACAGCCTTCCAAGACTCGAAGGGAGCGCATAAGCAGGAGGGGGCAACGGCTGTTGAGGAGGGTGGATAGCGATAGGACAAGGGGAAATGGTTTTGAAGTGAGACAGGGGAGGTTTAGGTTGGTTATTAGGAGGCAGCTTTTCACGCACAGGGTGGTGACGCACTGGAATGTGTGCTTGAGAGTCACTTGCAGGATGATCTGCTCCATGATCCGTGACCAGCACAGAGGTGAGACTGACATGCTGGTAGTTCCCCGCGTCACACTTTTCTATCCTTCCTAAGAGGTGTGCTGTCACCTTTTTTCTCCTCACCAGGGACTTGACCTGACTGCCTCGACTTGTGAAATACCATGGGAGAGTGGCTCGGTGACTGCAGCGGTGAATTCCCTCGCAACTCTGGGACTCATCTCGTCAGGACCCAAAGACTCCTGGATGTTTGGGTCCTCAGGTGGTCCAGAACCTGATCTGCCATGGCAG
>NW_011250942.1:0-510 GCF_000146605.3 Meleagris gallopavo
CCCAGAAATACCTCCCTTCCCCAATACAATGACATTACCTCCCAGTAATGCTACCTTGGGCCCAAACTTTGGACAGCTTCTCCCACAAGTACTACTTTTCCATCCAAAAGAGGACATCTTCTCCCCAAAGAATGCTATTTTCTCCCGGAAACAAAGCAGCTTTCTCACACATGGGTGGCATTTTCCAACCAGCTATGCTACTCTCTCCCAGAAAGAGCACTTTTCTGACAAGTACCTTCCCTTTTCTCTCAAAAATACTGCTAGGCACTCCTCAACAGGACATTTTCTCCCATCTACACCCCGTTTTCTCCCCCAAAAGGGACCCCCTTTTCACACCAAAAATACCACACTTGCCCTCCAAGAGAAGTCAGTCTTTCCCACTATTGTCCACTTTTCTCCCACGTACTTGTCATTTTCTCCCAGAAATACCACATTTCACTTGGAATTGGGCCTGTGCTTCCAAAAGATGGTATTTTCTCCCAGGCATACCTGTTTCTTCAAACTACCGCA
>NW_011250943.1:0-462 GCF_000146605.3 Meleagris gallopavo
CCGTAATGTATAGGGATAGGTGCCTGGAATTGGAGCATTAACACTTGAACTCCCAGTACACTACATGATGTTTTGATGCGGAATACTGAGAACCAAAACAAACCATAAAACCATGACACATGTGCAAGGAATTACGAGTAGCACAGCCTGGCCACAGGCAGGCTAAGTTAGAGAACAGCTCCATAGAGATTTCTGAGATGTCCCCAGGGCAGCACTCAGCGTAACTGAGCGTGTGCACCTCTCTCCTGGCTGGTGTCTCTGCTGGGGGAAGAGGGGCTCTGCCTGTTGACCGATCCCAGAAGGATCAGCTCTTCTGACTTCCCTCCCATGGTTGCTTCCCTCATCCTTCCCCCCTCTCTTCAGCTTGTTTTTACTACCTACGTTTACCCTACAGGCAGAGCTTGAGTGCCTCTCATCATTGCATACCTTTGTTCTGAGTTGTGTAAAATTGTCCTGTCTTTG
>NW_011250944.1:0-490 GCF_000146605.3 Meleagris gallopavo
GGACTGTCCGTGCCCGGCCGATCTGGGGCAAGGACATGTGGTTAGACATATGGAATACAGTCAAACACAGGACTGTACGTGTCTACCATGTTTCTGGTCATCGGCCCCTACAGTCACCGGGAAATGATGAAGCCGACACGCTGGCCCGAGTTCGATGGATTGAGAATTCACCATCCGAGAACATCGCCCGTTGCTTACATCAGAAGCTACGGCGTGCGGGACAAAAGGCAATGTGGGCAGCTGCTAAAGCATGGGGACTGCCCATACAGCTAGCTGACATCGTCCAGGCATGCCGGGATTGCGACGCTTGCTCCAAGATGAGACCGAGACCCGCTGCCCCGAAACACAGCCCATCTTGCTAGAGGACATAATCCTCTCCAGCGATGGCAGGTCGATTACATCGGGCCCTTCCTCGGTCTGTAGGGGGCCAGGATATGCCCTGACCTGTGTTGACGCTGCAAGTGGGCTACTGCAGGCTTATCCAGTACCG
>NW_011250945.1:0-510 GCF_000146605.3 Meleagris gallopavo
CGGTTCCGTGACTAGAAGGGCGGAGGGATCCGCGGATTCTCGCCCCTAGATATAAAGAAAATAGGGGACCCCGAAATAATTGAAAACAGTGTCAACAATCTGAGGTAAAACAAAGTAATTTCCTAAATATGGTATCAACAGAATTTTATAAGGAGAGAGAATGTGAAATTGATGGTGGATCGGCCTTACCATAACGCTGAGATGAGAAGCGCAGGCAGAGAAGCGCAGGCAGACAAGCGAGCATCAGGTGACCTTGCCGGGAGTTATATCTCCTCGCTGACCGCAAAGCCCCCTGGGGAAACGTAGCTCTTCTTCTCCTCTGGACAGGCACCCGGAACTTGAGCATCAGCAGTCAAACCCCCAGTGCATTGCATGATGTTATGATGTGGAATACTGATAATGAAAATCATGAACCATGACATTCCACCCTATTCCACATCACTACATCATGCTTAATATATACAAACAAAATGTAAACACAACGCACAAGGAATTACTGACTGCACTCCC
>NW_011250946.1:0-473 GCF_000146605.3 Meleagris gallopavo
CCTGGAAGCTGCTTCCTTCACTTGAGAGTGTGGGGGAGTATTGGTCCTTGGAATGGGGTAAGTGGTTTCTTTTTTTCTTTCAGGGCTGTGATCTTCTCTTTTTGGGGGATGGCAAGTGCACTGAAGGGCTGCTAGGTGTAAGAGCAGCATGTGAATCTGGAGACTGCTTCCTTTGGGGTGTGGGGTGAGCCCTTAGAATGGGGTGAGTGATTCCTGCTTGATTTCAGAGCTGTGAGCTCTGCTTTTCTGGAGGATCTCAAGCTGGATGGCTGTAATGAATAGGGCTATGTGCTAATTGCATCCATGCGGTGGGTGTTTTTTAAGGGCAATGTGTGCATCCTTGTTGTGTTTAAATTATGTTCTGCGTCTCTTCTGATTTCTATTTTGTCAGCCTGATGGAGTTGAAGGATTGCCTGGGCTCCTCCAGTCAGTGGTGTGAGATGTGTCCAGCAGGTAATGAACATCATGCACCC
>NW_011250947.1:0-488 GCF_000146605.3 Meleagris gallopavo
TGCTTGTTTTCAAGCCCTTTTTTGTGGAGCTCACACTTCCATCTTCTGTGATCCAGGGTGAGACCTTCATCTTGAAGGCCACAGTCTTCAACTACCTACAGCAATGTATGAAGGTTGGTGAGCCCTGACAGTCTTTGCAAGAAAAATGGGGTATGGTTAGATAAGACATGGCTGAAGCCCATGCCTTATTTTAGAAAATGTGTGACATTTGTCTTGTTACCTTCTGTCATCCCTGCTGCTCCGTCAGATCCAAATGACTATGGAGGAGTTCCCACATTTCCAGCTGAAGTCATGTGAGGGTTGTGTCTACAGCAGCTGCTTATGTGCTGGAGAAGTAAAGACGTTTCTTTGGAGTGTCACAGCTAAGCGACTTGGTGAGGAGAAGAAGGAGGTGGGGCTGAGGAGTTGGGATGGAATGGGCCAAGGTGAGGATGCTTTATAAGGGCTGAGTGAGGAGATTGTTATCCTAGGCTACTCACGTGCATTTC
>NW_011250948.1:0-456 GCF_000146605.3 Meleagris gallopavo
TACTGTGGGGCTATGATGGGTTACTGGAGTCTGAGGTGTCTGTGAATCAGTTGTCTGAGGATTCTACGAGGATGCTGAGGATACCAGCTCCTGTAGGTTGGATTACTTCACGTTCTGTCGCTGTTTCCCGATTCTAGATGCTGTGTCTCTGTGAGGATTCTGGGCTTCAGCTGTGTGGTGATCCCGATTCCTCACTAAGAGCAGAGATTCCCCGATTTATAGCTGTGCAATATGATGTCTGTCCATATCCACCCCCGTGCCCAGTGCGTGGAATAGTTCTGAGTGGCTGACACAACCCAAGCAAAATCAATTTCTGTAGATTATTCAAAAAACGAAAACCCCTTTGCTTTAGTTTCTGCTCCCTGCTCTTGTTTATTTCTGTTCTCCCTTGCTTCACACGTAACTTCCAAACGTGGCATTTTGCAGTATTAACGTTTTTTCCCCCTTTTATCCCTT
>NW_011250949.1:0-376 GCF_000146605.3 Meleagris gallopavo
AGAGTAACTAGAGTTTCATACAGTACATTTTTCAAACAATGAATGCAGTAAGATCCACTGCTCTTCTGATGTATGTTAAAGAGTACAATTACCAGAGTTAGTACACATCCTTTCTAACCAAACTGCATCATTTCACAATAGTTGTAGTACGTAACCTATCTGCTTATGTTCTTACAGCTGTATTGGTCTGTTGAAAAGCCAATAAAAATTCAAAGGTCCCACAGAAAGGCTGGAGTGCTTGTTAAGGCATTTACTTTTAAGATTTTCTAAAGGAGTATTTTTCAAAAAGAGATGGAAACTCTTTTATCAAAGTGGCACTTTTCATCTACATAAGGAAATGCTTAGTGATACCAAACAATGTTCCATTGTTAATTTG
>NW_011250950.1:0-378 GCF_000146605.3 Meleagris gallopavo
CCGCTCTCCATCATTTTTGAGAGGTCTTGGACAACAGGGGAAGGGTCCCTGAAGACTGGAGGATAGCCAATGTCACTCCGGCCTTCAAAAAGGCAAGAAGAAAGACCCGGGTAATTATAGGCCTGTCAGCCTCACCTCCGTCCCTGGAAAGGTCGATGGAACAGCTTGTGCTGGATACCATCTCCAGACAACTGGGAGAAAAGGAGGTTATCAGGAGTAGTCAGCATGGGTTCACCAAGGGGAGGTCGTGCTCAACCAACTTGGTGGCCTTCTATGATGCTGTCACATGCTGGGTGGATGGGGAAGAGCGGTAGATGTAATCTACCTTGATTTAGAAAGGCCTTTGATACTGTCTCCCACGACATACCTTATAACAAA
>NW_011250951.1:0-507 GCF_000146605.3 Meleagris gallopavo
ATTATAAACAATGATTTTAGGAGACTGGGGAAGTTAGTTGATGGAGCGGGCATACAAGTAGTGTTTGCCAGTATTCCCTTGGTGGCAGGGACAAACACTGAGATGACCAGGAAAAGCCATCTTATAAATGCATGGCTGAGAGGCTGGTGCAAGCGCAAACATTTTGGGTTCTTTGATCACGGGGCAGTCTACTCGGCACCTGGCCTGAGGTCTGCTGATGGGAATTGCCTGTCTCCAAAAGGGAGACGGATACCTTGCCCAGGAGCTGGCGGGACTTGTAGAGAGAGCTTTAAACTAGATAGGAAGGGGGAAGGGGATAAAGCCAGGCCTACTAGAGATCAGCCTGGGGAAGTGGTGTTGGGATTAGGTGAGAGGCGAGGGGCTCAGCTGAGGTGCGTCTACACTAATGCACGCAGCATGGGCAACAAGCAAGAAGAGTTGGAAGCCATTGTGCAGCAGGCAAACTATGACCTAGTTGCCGTAACGGAAACGTGGTGAGATTGCTCC
>NW_011250952.1:0-440 GCF_000146605.3 Meleagris gallopavo
TCACAGGGCATCACATCATTCCTGGCCTTGATCTCAAGGAAGCTGTTGCTCTCAGAGTAGAAAGGTTTCAGCCAGTAGAAGCTCTCCCCAATCTCTGAGTTCTGCCCAAAATTGTCCATGGTGTGATTTTCAAGGTAGAAGGTGCCCTTCAGAGTACAAGAACATGAATAAGCAATCAGTATGACATGACAAGAGCTTGAGACACTCTCTTCTCAGCTGAAACACTCTCCTAGTTGGCCAATACTGTCCTCATCCACAACTCTGTAACAGATAGAAACAGTTGGTCAATAAGCCTACCTAGAAGATAAAAGCTCTGTAGGAGACAACTGAAAAGAGAGTAACTGAGGAGAGAGAGAATACAGACATTTTCAGAAGACTGTGGACAAAGAGTAGTATATAGAATAGGACAAATATGCAACCAAATGAAACCGCACACACTA
>NW_011250953.1:0-363 GCF_000146605.3 Meleagris gallopavo
TGAAATACCAGAAATCAACGAGGAGCAATGCAGAATGTGTAACAAAGCTGTGATCAGTTGGGAGTCCTCCGGGAAGACAGACTCTGCTGATATGTATGTTCTTCAGTATCGCAAGCGTAGTAGAGAAGAGGAGAGTATGATGTGGCAGGAAGTTGAAGTTTACAACAAGAGCAAAAGGCATATCTGATCTTGATGATGACAGTAGCTACACCTTCAGAGTTCGAGGATACAAAGGGTCCATCTGTAGCTCATGGAGCAAAGAAGTTATTTTGCGTACACCTCCTGCTCCAGGTACTGGGTTTTCTTCTGTCCACCTGCACTGGAAACCACCTACAGTTCCCAGACTTCTATCCCATTATTGGT
>NW_011250954.1:0-572 GCF_000146605.3 Meleagris gallopavo
ACAAATGGGTGGCATTTTCCAACCAACTATGCTACTCTCTCCCAGAAAGAGCACTTTTCTGACAAGTACCTTCCCTTTTCTCTCAAAAATACTGCTAGACACTCCTCAAGAGGACATTTGCTCCCATCTACACCCCGTTTTCTCCCCAAAGGACCCCTTTTCACACCAAAAATACCACACTTGCCCTCCAAGAGAAGTCAGTCTTTCCCACAATTGTCCACTTTTCTCCCACGTACTTGTCATTTTCTCCCAGAAATACCACATTTCACTTGGAAATTGGGCCTGTGCTTCCAAAAAGATGATATTTCTCCCAGGCATACCTGTTTCTTCAAACTACCGCACGTTTTCTCCCAAAAAGACTAGATGACAAGACCAAATTGGACACTTGCAACCAAGAATAGGACATCTTCTCCCACTAATACCACTTCTCTCCCAAGGATAGGACATTTTCCCTAAATGCTATGGCAGTTCTGCTAAGAAATACTCCTTTCCTTCCCTAAAATGGGACATATGCACCCACAAAGACCACCGACTCCGAGAAATTCCTCCCAGTTCCTCCCAGTTACACTCCA
>NW_011250955.1:0-519 GCF_000146605.3 Meleagris gallopavo
GACCAGAACAGTGACCAGTGTAAAGGGGCACAAGTGTTAGGGGGGTAATTAAACAATTCAGAGGCCCTGTTTATGTTTATGTTGTAAAGCAGGCATCCGAAAGTTACGCCCAAATGTTTGTTAAGGAAGCAATGGTTAGAAGGCAATTAACCAATTAAGATATTTGTGTCTGGGTGGCAAAGACTTGAGCTTCCTTGGTATTTGTGTGATGAGTGAAGCGAGAGTGTGAAGCTGCAGTGCTCAGCCAGTGAGGAACCAGGGCAGAAAGAGATCAGCGTCGGGCAACAGGGGATAAAGATGTAGCACTGTTTTCTGAGTGCTCTCCTGCTTGCAGGAGGCCCGACGTTGCAATTGCGAATCGAATCTGCTTTATCGCAGCAACCGTCCTCGAGAATTATTTGGGTATTTTCCAACCAAACCAATTGCCCTTTGTAATATCTAATGCAGAAATAACATTCCATTCCCAAGGCAGCACGGGACATCCGCTCAGAAGTGGTACAAATACAGGTGACAGCTGGT
>NW_011250957.1:0-437 GCF_000146605.3 Meleagris gallopavo
AAGAGGAAGGCAAGGTGAGACTGCACGCTCAGGATAGGGTCTGCACGGGGTGTTTCCCCAACCCGACAAGAGCCCATTCCCCAACCCCAGGCAGTCACCGTTCAGGGCACATGAACGCAGCACGTGGAGGGGTGGCATGGGGCTGCCGGGAGCCCCCAGTTCACAGGGCTGGCCCCTCTCCAGCCCTCATGAAAGCACCAGCGCAACCCGAGAGCTGTGCGTGGGGAAGGCTGCCTTGCAGCCGAGGGTCCTGGCTCGGGGTTGCAGGATACGGCCCCAAAGCCGTCACCCACTCTGTGTAGAGGCAGACCTCTCCCACTCTGTCCTTTCAGTCAGCTGCCAGCGATCCCGGGGGCGTCTTCTGCCCAAAAGGCGCCCCAAGAAAAGAAGGGAGAAGCATCAGAGCTGGCTCCAGGCACAGGCAGCGCGGCCTCCAA
>NW_011250958.1:0-365 GCF_000146605.3 Meleagris gallopavo
GAATTGTGGCTCGAAATAAAGGCAGAGACATAGTATTCAGAGGTAGGCGTAGTGCATTCTGCATGTAACCAAGGCGAAGTGCAAACCGCTCCTTTCCGAAGTGCGCACAGGAGCCCGCTCACTCGTCGGAGGAAAGCAGCCGGCTGAAGTGGCCCGTTCTCGGCAAGCGACAAACACGAGACGGCTGCTGACGGCTGAAAGCGGCATTCGGGGAGAAACGCGATTTCTCGGCCATCTACGGCAAAGTCTCCGGAGCGGTTCAGCGCGAACGCCGCTTTCTGCGCGTGAGAGCGAAGGAGTGCGATTCCGATGCCGACAAGTGCGAATTCAGCCTCCTGCACTACCTGCGAGTGGGGGTTTTTCTT
>NW_011250959.1:0-473 GCF_000146605.3 Meleagris gallopavo
TCTTGCACAAACCTGTGCTCCTTGCTCGGAGCACATGGCTGCACTCTGTGCACCATGTTGCTTATCACCAGAGAAGGCTCAGGTACCCAACACCATTTTTGCTTCCATCTTGTCTGATAACTGCTCATGATGCACAGCCCTCATCTTTGCTTTGGTGAGGTGGGGACTGCCATTGCTTCCTCAGTCCCACAGACCCCTTCCCATCCCACACTGCCATGGGAGATCAGGTTCTGGACCACCTGAGGACCCAAACATCCAGGAGTCTTTGGGTCCTGACGAGATGAGTCCCAGAGTTCCGAGGGAATTCAGCGCTGCAGTCACCGAGCCACTCTCCATGGTATTTCAGAAGTCGAGGCAGTCAGGTCAAGTCCCTGCTGAGGAGAAAAAGGTGACAGCACACCTCTAGGAAGGATAGAAGTGTAGACGCGGGGAACTACCAGCATGTCAGTCTCACCTCTGTGCTGGTCACGGAT
>NW_011250960.1:0-443 GCF_000146605.3 Meleagris gallopavo
GTGCGGCCCTATGTGCAGCACTGCGTCCAGGCCTGGGGCTCCAGCACAGGAATGATGTGGAGCTTTTGGAGCAGGTCCAGAGAAGGGCCACGAAGATGATCAGAGGGCTGGAGCACCTCTCTTAGAAAGAAATGTTGAGGGAACTGGGATTGTTTCTGTGGGAGAAGAGAAAGCTCTGGAGATAGCTCATGACAGCCTTCCAAGACTCGAAGGGAGCGCATAAGCAGGAGGGAGCAACGGCTGTTTAGGAGGGTGGATAGCGATAGGACAAGGGGAAATGGTTTGAAGTGAGACAGGGGAGGGTTTAGGTTGGGTTTCGTTTAGGAGGGCAGCTTTTCACGCACAGGGTGGTGACGCACTGGAATGTGTGCTTGAGAGTCACTTGCAGGATGATCTGCTCCATGATCCGTGACCAGCACAGAGGTGAGACTGACATGCTGGTA
>NW_011250961.1:0-396 GCF_000146605.3 Meleagris gallopavo
CACAACAAGGATGCACACAATGCCCTTAAAAACACCCACCGCATGGATGCAATTAGCACATAGCCCTATTAATGACAGCCATCCAGCTTGAGATCCTCCAGAAAAGCAGAGCTCACAGCTCTGAAAGAAAGCAGGAATCACTCACCCCATTCTAAGGGCTCACCCCACACCCCAAAGGAAGCAGTCTCCAGATTCACATGCTGCTCTTACACCTAGCAGCCCTTCAGTGCACTTGCCATCCCCCAAAAAGGGAGATCACAGCCCTGAAAGAAAAAAGAAACCACTTACCCCATTCCAAGGACCAATACTCCCCCACACGCTCAAGTGAAGGAAGCAGCTTCCAGGTCCAAATACCTACCAGCCCTTAAGTACGCTCAGGGTTCCCTGCTAAAAAAC
>NW_011250962.1:0-322 GCF_000146605.3 Meleagris gallopavo
CCCTGCCCGCCACCCGGGAGCCGCCCACGGAGCCCTTTCCAGACGCCGTGCTGCTCTCGGAGGACCAGGGGCACCCGGCGCCCACCGACGTGTGCCCCCATCCCGCCACGGCTCCGCTCACCTGCAGCGCTGCCACGCTGGAATCAGGCGGTGAGTTCAGGGGCTGCAGAGCGGGCGGCAGGCTGTCCGCACCGGCTGGCTGTGGCAAAGCTGGCGTTGCCCCACCTGGGGATGGTCTTGCTTTGCCAGCAGTCGACAACGAGCGCGGACACCCCGGTAGGACGTCGCGGAGGACATCGAAGTAGCTCCTGACCTGGATCGA
>NW_011250963.1:0-419 GCF_000146605.3 Meleagris gallopavo
CTGAATTGCTGCAGCCAAAAGCTGTCAAATTGGGCTCTGGAGACTTCCGCAGTGGGCAATCAGTGATGCCACTGAAGAGATTCTCCTGGCTGATCAAGGACACACCAGTCCCATCTAAGCAAGAGAGCAGGAATGGTCATCTAGAAATTGTGCCCGTGGGCTTGGAGAACAGTCCAGGCTCCTGCTCTGCTGTCAGCCACTTGCTACAGATTTTACAGGAGAAGAGCTCATTTGATGGAGAGAAAGGGAGGACTGCTTTTCTTAACTGGAGAACAGAATGGAAGCGTTGTGTTGAAACGGAACCAGAAGTTTACCTTAAGAGGTTTGGAGCCCACACTATCGCTAAGTTCTTAGCGTGCATGTTTGTGACCGAGGAGCTCCCAGCTAGACGAGCCAAGTGTCTCATCAGGTACTCCAGT
>NW_011250964.1:0-500 GCF_000146605.3 Meleagris gallopavo
CGGGCATCGTCCAGGAGTTGGGGTAGGGGATGAGGCAAGGAAAGTTGGGCTAAGAGGATGAGGCCTAGGAATAGGAAGCTCTTTGGTCGATATTAACTCCTGCCGTTCTCGTTTTGGATTAGGAATCTATGTGGGTTCTTTAATGAAGAAGAAACTCGTTGTACAGCCCTGCCACGCGTGCTCAGATGAGCCAAGTTGTCAAGGCCTGGCTGTTGGTTGGTGAGTGGTGCCCAAGGTCAGAGAGTTGACTCTTCTCGGCTTTTGTCTTCTAGTTGCACGCTGTGTTCTTCCTCTTGATCTCTTGAGCTGCTGCCCTAAATGAGGCTGCAAGCACTACCGCGGAAGGAACGGTTGAGATGGGAAGTGCAATGCAAAGGGCTGGAGCCAGCAGGAGCAGGCCAGTGATCATCCCCCTGTACTCAGCACTGGTGAGTCCTCACCTTGCGTACTGTGTTCAGTTCTGGGTCCCTCACTACAAGAAGGACACTGATACCCTGAAA
>NW_011250965.1:0-509 GCF_000146605.3 Meleagris gallopavo
TCAGCTCCTAAAAGCTCGGATTGACAAATTGGAGCAAGAACTCAATGTATTGATGGGAAAAAAACCAGTCTTACAGTCTCTAGGCCAGGTCCGTAGTATTTCAAAAGACGATAGTCATATCTCTGAAGTAGCGGACCTGGTTCAAGAGGAAAACGGGAGTTCCAAATCAGACCTAGAGGTTCCAGTCATGGCGGATCCCCTGCAACTCCGTCCTATTATAACTCAAAAACGAAAAAGGTGCAAGATAGACCGGCAGGGGTGCCCCCTGACCAATGGCCCCCTGCCGAAACGTATTTGCATGTGACAGCCAGACCATACACTCCTACTAATGGACCTGGTGCAGCGATTTTGGCAGAGGCCGAGAGAGAGTATACCTGCATGGCTGCTCAGGTTATGGGATTCAGGAGCAGAAAGTTGTTATGGTTAATGGGCCGGAAATGTCAAAGCTGGCCACCATAGCATTACATCCTGCTGTCAGGCAGAGACTATACGCTGCCATCCAGTATAGC
>NW_011250966.1:0-376 GCF_000146605.3 Meleagris gallopavo
TGCAAAATCTCAGCTAGCAAAAGTATCACCTCAACGTACCCAAGAAAAAGAACAGTGTTGTTTGTTAGTTTTTCCTAAACATTTTTTAATATACAGTAAAACCATGCAGTTGCACTGTCAGTCATCTCAGATTGTCCCAGGAGGAGCTCATCCACATTCTGCTCACGCTTCACTTGAACATCAAGCGGAGCAGGGGTAGTCTTGGCCTAGGATTGGATAAAGCTAAGAATTCTGACAGGATGCTGCTGCATTACGGAATCTTTGCATCGACTTAATCATCAGGATCCAGCAGGAGATCACAAAGCTGTGGAGGCATCGTTGTCTCCAGCTCATCATCTGAAACCTCTGTAACCAAACTGGGAAGGGACCAGCCCTC
>NW_011250967.1:0-419 GCF_000146605.3 Meleagris gallopavo
GACAGCCTCCTGCATGATTCCCCCAAAAGCACCCTGCACTTATTCTGAAGAGTGAAAGAAAGGAAGGTTCGTGGAAACAGGCACTCAAGGCTTGCAAGAGATGCAGTGCTCCAGATCAGAGATAGGACCATCACAGTGCCAGAGCACACTCTATCACTAAAGGAAACATTTGAGAGCACATTCACAACCTCTGCATAAGCTGTAACGATTCAGCATCTTTAGCTTTATCATTCAGTTGGAGAAGGCAGATGCTCTCACACATCAGTCAGCAAGCACTTGGAGGAGCCAGCCCTCTGGTTTGTACAGTGACAGACATCATTGCTGCCGGCTCTGACACCTTACCAGGAGATGCTTTACAGTTTAGTAACGTGGACTTCATTCCTTCCATCAGCAGCTGCTCCTGGACTGACCTTCATTCC
>NW_011250968.1:0-439 GCF_000146605.3 Meleagris gallopavo
AACTGTTTTTGCCCAGGGACCTGGGTCCACTTGGTGGGTGATGCAGGAAAACGGGGATGTTCAATGTGTACCGCAAGGGAACTTGATGTTGAGGGAGTGCAGTCAGTAATTCCTAGTGCGTGTGTTTATATTTTGTTTGTATATATTAAGCATGATGTAGTGATGTGGAATAAGGGGTGGAATGTCATGGTTTCATGATTTTTCATTATCGGTATTCCACATCATAACATCATGCAATGCACTGGGGGGTTTTGACTGCTGATGCTCAAGTTCCGGGTGCCTGTCCAGAGGAGAAGAGCAGCTACGTTTCCCCAGGGGGCTTTGCGGTCAACGAGGAGATATAACTCCCGGCAAGGTCACCTGATGCTCTCTTCTTTGCCTGCGCTGCTTCGCTTGCGCTTCTCTGCCTGCGCTGCTTCGCTTGCGCTTCTCTGCCTCC
>NW_011250969.1:0-470 GCF_000146605.3 Meleagris gallopavo
GATTGCAGTGCTGTAAGGGATGTCAAGTAAGCATCCATTTGGAGTGCAGCAAGGGGCAGTGAGAAGTGAACTGTCCGTTTGTGTTTGGGCTGTCCAAGTAGCATCTTTCTGTTTTCTGGGGGACATGGGCTTACTGGACAATACTTCTGCTGCCTGCTGGTGTCTGTGAAATCAATACATGATCTGTTGTTGTAGGGACAAAACCTGTACATCTGTGGAATGGTGCGGGGCAAGGCGGGAAACGGAAAGCCTCCGCAGGTAAGAAGCTCTTGTGAGCTGTGCTGTGGGTACCGCCTCTAAACAGGGCTGCACGCAGGGCTGTGTGTGATGGAGGAGAGAGGGAAAAGGGATGGCTGGCAGTTTCTGTGCTGACTGCAGAAGTGGGCACAAGGCTGTAGCAGCAGAAAGGCAAATTGACAAAACTGCTCTTAAAGACCAGAAGTTTGTGGTTGGCAGTGCTCAAATCTTCC
>NW_011250970.1:0-495 GCF_000146605.3 Meleagris gallopavo
AGTGAGGTCCTCTGCGCCATGTAGTTCTTCTTCTTACCTGTGTTCCACATGATGTTATGATGTAGATTACCAATAGCAAAATTACAAAGCCATGACAAGGAGCAATAATGCCAGCCCCAGGAATCTTGCACCACTTGAAGAAGGGGCTTTACAATCCCAGCTCCTTCTTTGGTACTTCACACAGTAATGCTTGCCTTCCTGGGACACTTTTAAAGCTGGCTTTCCTCTTATCCCTCACATCCCCCAAAAGAAGTGCTGACTTTAGGCTGAGCAACTGAATTTTGTGCACAAACATTCTTTGGGCCCGGCAGTTTCCAGTGCCTGCTCTTAAGTCTGCACATCTCTGAGCAGAATACAGAAATAAATGATTTAAGAAAGCATCTTCTAAATTTCATCTCTCTAAGCAGAATATGCTTAAACAAAACAAAAATAGAGGTATGTCAGTGCGATCATACTTATATTTTAGCCTGGAACTCTCTCTGAGGTCTAGACCAA
>NW_011250971.1:0-482 GCF_000146605.3 Meleagris gallopavo
AATACAGTCATGAAGGCACTGCCCTGCATCCGGGCCTCTTTCACAAACCTGTGCTCCTTGCTCGGAGCACATGGCTGCACTCTGTGCACCATGTTGCTTACCACCAGAGAAGGCTCAGGTACCCAACACCATTTTGGCTTCCATCTTGTCTGAGAACTGCTCATTATGCACAGCCCTCATCTTTGCTTTGGTTTGGTGAGGTGGGGACTGCCATTGCTTCCTCAGTCCCACAGACCCCTTCCCATCCCACACTGCCATGGGAGATCAGGTTCTGGACCACCTGAGGACCCAAACATCCCAGGAGTCCTTTGGGGTCCCTGACGAGATGAGTCCCAGAGTTCCGAGGGAATTCACCGCTGCAGTCACCGAGCCACTCTCCATGCTATTTCACAAGTCGAGGCAGTCAGGTCAAGTCCCTGGTGAGGAGAAAAAGGTGACAGCACACCTCTTAGGAAGGATAGAAAGTGTGACGCGGGGAACTA
>NW_011250972.1:0-475 GCF_000146605.3 Meleagris gallopavo
TGATCTGGGAGATCCATACTGTCGCCATCTGCGCGCAGAATACAACAGCCTGCATGACCCATATCTGCAGGACTACCACAACCGCAAAGACAACCTGCAGAACCTGAAGAACAGGGGCCTTGTCACCGAGGATGGCAAAGTAGGTTTGGATGAGGCCTGACCAGCACAGGTCTCCTCTGCAGGGGTTTCCAGACAGCCGGGGAGGGGCCTGGCACCCCAGTGTGGAGTCCCCTTGGCCCTGGGAAGGAGGGAGGAGGCAGCGTCCCCACGGCTGGGGAGGGAAGGGTGGAGAGGAGCAGCTCCCCTGCTGCTGGGGCCTGCACATTTCTGGAAGGCTGTGTGGGTAACTGGCCACAACAGTTCTTGGGAGTCATCTGCCCTTGTCTCTCTGTAGGTTGTCTGCACTCTGAAAGAGTTCAACGAGTACAGGCAGTACCTGACCAGGCTGAAGCTGGAGCGGGAGAAAATAAAGAGG
>NW_011250973.1:0-494 GCF_000146605.3 Meleagris gallopavo
TGCACTTGCAGCCCAGAAGGCCAACTGTATCCTGGGCTGCATTCAAAGAGGAGCGACCAGCAGGGAGACGGAGGTGATTGTCCCCCTCGACTCGGCTCTGGTGCGGCCCCATGTGCAGCACTGCGTCCAGGCCTGGGGCTCCAGCACAGGAATGATGTGGAGCTTTTGGAGCAGGTCCAGAGAAGGGCCACGAAGATGATCAGAGGGCTGGAGTACCTCTCTTAGAAAGAAATGTTGACGGAACTGGGATTGTTTCTGGGGGAGAAGAGAAAGCTCTGGAGATAGCTCATGACAGCCTTCCCAGACTCAAAGGGAGCGCATAAGCAGGAGGGGGCAACGGCTGTTTAGGAGGGTGGATAGCGATAGGACAAGGGGAAATGGTTTCAAGTGAGGACAGGGGAGGTTTAGCTTGGTTATTAGGAGGCAGCTTTTCACGCCCGAGGGTGGTGACGCACTGGAATGTGTGCTTGAGAGTCACTTGCAGGATGATCTGC
>NW_011250974.1:0-354 GCF_000146605.3 Meleagris gallopavo
CAGTCCGTTGAATAGGATTTCGCCGCAGGTGTAAGTACATAGGGATTTACTCACTTTGTTTGGTGTAAATTACACTGTGTCTCTGTATGAGATTCCTGACTTAAAGAGAAGCAAAACATGTCAGTGCAAGGCATGACGGAAAAACTACGACTGTTTGGAACTGTAAAGTCACTCTTCCACTTCCTCTTTGGTAGCATGTTTCTGAGATTGTGTGTGAGAAACGTGGAAATGATGGTGTATATTACAGGGAGGCATTTTTTCTCTTTAGAGATCAAAAAGGCACTATGTTAACATTTCAGAAAGGATTCACATGGATCTCAGCAGTTGTTCCCCATAGCCTTACAAAGGTAGACA
>NW_011250975.1:0-367 GCF_000146605.3 Meleagris gallopavo
GGGACGGGACGGGACGGGGCGGGGCGGGGCGGGGACGGGGACGGAACACCTAAAGATCGATAAAACGAAAATTAAAAAGGGGAAAAAATCGATAAGAAATAAAACACGAGGAATGAATGAATGAATGAATGAATGAATGAATGAATGAATGAATGAATGAATGAATGAATGAATGAATAAATAAATGAGCGAGCGAGCCGATAAATAAGCAAAGCAAAATAAATAAATAAATAACAACAATAAGTAACAATAAAACAACATTTAAAAACAAAGAGACAAATACGCGGGCACGTAAATAAATAAAAATAAAAAATTAGAAATAGAACAAATAACGGAATTATAAACAAAACAGACAAACACGTGGACG
>NW_011250976.1:0-435 GCF_000146605.3 Meleagris gallopavo
CGAAGTGCAAACCGCTCCTTTCCGATGCGCGCACAGGAGCCCGCTCACTCGTCGGAGAAAAGCAGCCGGCTGAAGTTGCCCGTTCTCGGCAAGCGAGAAACACGAGACCGCTGCTGACAGCTCAAAGCGGCGTTCGGTGAAAAGCGCGTTTTCCCAGCCAGCTCCGGCAAAGTCTCCGGAGCGGTTCAGCGCGAGTGCCGCTTTCTACGCGTGAGAGCGAAAGGAGAGCGATTCCGATGCCGACAACTGCGAATTCAGCCTCCTGCACTACCTGCGAGTGGGGGTTTTTTACTCCGCAGTCCTGAAAGGATAACTCCCCTCTTTCTGAAACACTCTCCCTGAGAGCACTACATCTGTCGCTCCTCGAACTTGCAAATACCTTATTAGAGAGGGTTTTCCCTTCCACTCTTTCCTGTCTGATGCAGATGTGTAGCA
>NW_011250977.1:0-463 GCF_000146605.3 Meleagris gallopavo
ACCCGTCCCACAGTGATGCCGCCATCCATGGCTTGGTCATCACAATGAGCTGGCCTCACGTGCTACACTTGTGCCAGCAGCACTCAAGCCCCAGCACCTCTGCTTGTTCCATTCCTCCCCACATCTCATGTGCTTGGCATCAGTGTTTCACACCAATCACCGGTGCCTGGGACGTGTCTTCCCACGGGCTCCTTCGGGTTGCCCAGGCCATGGCACGCAGCCCCGGGCATGTACAACAAGAAGGTTTATTCAATAAAAGGTCACGCTTCCCTCTGTCTCTTGGACTAGATGATTGTGGAGGTCTTTTCCAGCTTTAATGACTCTAAGAGGTTTGGCCTCTTCTCCCAGGCAACGAACAGGACCCGGGGAAATGGCCACAAGTTGTACCAGAGGAGGTTTAGGGTTTAGATATGAGGAAAAACTTTTTCTCTCAGAGAGTGGTCAGGCACTGGAATGGCTGCCC
>NW_011250978.1:0-340 GCF_000146605.3 Meleagris gallopavo
ATCCTCTCCTCTTTCAGGCTGTCCTAAAATACTCAGACTATCTCTTTTGTGGCACCTGGATAAGCAGCAGTTGTATGGCCTGGGTGATCCTTAAGCTGCAAGGTGCACAGTAGACGTGTGAAGAGAGGCTTTTGGTTTAGGAAGGAGGGTTGCTGCCATTATTTGTGTTGCTGAGCTTCTGTGTCACCTTGCACACACTCATACAATCATAGAGTTATTAAGGGTTGGAAAACGCCTCCAAGATCACCAAGTCCAACCACAACCCCACCCCCCACCATGCCCACTGACCACGTCCCTCAGTGCCACATCTTCATTGTTCTTGAACACCTCCAGAGACGGT
>NW_011250979.1:0-353 GCF_000146605.3 Meleagris gallopavo
GAAGTTATTTGCACTGGAGAGTGATTTCTACCCTTCTCAGGCACGACTGATTCATGATGGCTGGCAGTTGGTGGACGAACTAACTCTCAGACATTACAACATTACCTCCAACAGCATTGTACACCACATTCTTAGGTGTAAGTACCAGGCCAGAGGTGGGGAGTGGCCATGGGAGCAGGCTGCCAAGGGAGGGCAAGAGGGATTGGTCAGCCAGGGAGCTTTGTGCCTTGGGAGGGAAGAACTGGGAGGGGAGGGCAGAAAGGGAAATGGATGTGGGGCAATGCTTCCCCTGATGTGAATGGGCTCCTGAGCTCTCCTCTGCTCTGTGTTGCTGTTGCAGTGCGAGGTGGTGG
>NW_011250980.1:0-419 GCF_000146605.3 Meleagris gallopavo
TTGAGAAGTGACCTTAAGCCTGCGGGCATCGTCCAGGAGTTGGGGTAGGGGATGAGGCAAGGAAAGTTGGGCTAAGAGGATGAGGCCTAGGAATAGGAAGCTCTTTGGTCGATATTAACTCCTGCCGTTCTCGTTTTGGATTAGGGATCTATGTGGGTTCTTTAAGGAAGAAGAAACTCGTTGTACAGCCCTGCCGCGCGTGCTCAGATGAGCCAAGTTGTCAAGGCCTGGCTGTTGGTTGGTGAGTGGTGCCCAAGGTCAGAGAGTTGACTCTTCTCGGCTTTGTCTTCTAGTTGCACGCTGTGTTCTTCCTCTTGATCTCTTGAGCTGCTGCCCTAAATGAGGCTGCAGCACTACCGCGGAAGAACGGTTGAGATGGGAAGTGCAATGCAAAGGGCTGGAGCCAGCAGGAGCAGGCC
>NW_011250981.1:0-388 GCF_000146605.3 Meleagris gallopavo
ATGAGGGGGTTCGGGCTGCTTCCGAAGTAATCGGTACAGAAACACAGCTCCTTCTGGCACCTCGACTGCCAGTGCTGAACTGGATGTTCAAGGGAAAGGGTCCCTCCACCCATCATGCTACTGATGCCACTTGGAGTAAGTGGATTGCGCTGATTACGCAGCGAGCGCGGATGGGGAATCTCAACCGTCCAGGAATCCTAGAGGTGATCATGGACTGGCCTGAAGGCAAAAAGTTTGGAACACCGGCAGCAGAAGAGATATCACGTGCTAAAGAGGCCCCACCATATAATGAACTACCAGAAAATGAGAGACATACGCCCTATTCACAGATGGATCGTGTTGTATTGTGGGGAAACACCGCAGATGGAAAGCCGCTGTGTGGAGCCCC
>NW_011250982.1:0-425 GCF_000146605.3 Meleagris gallopavo
AGAGGTTAAGCTCTCAGGAGAGAAACAAGCAAGTGCTACCAGACTGATGACATTAGCATATTAATTTCCTCACTTAGGAAAGGTAATTGAAAGATGTACCCAGAGGCATTTAACTTTGAATCTGCCTTTATTGGTAGGTTTTCTATTTTATTTATAGATAAGATTGTTGAGAGGAACTGTTATTCCCATAAACTTATTGTTTTTCCCCAACATAATACAGGATGTAAATCATAACATTTACCAGAAAATTTATGGCATAAAATGCCCTTTTATAAATTGTTTCCTGGGGTCTTCAGAAACAAGGCCTACACAAAATCCTAGCTAAATGTTTAAATCTCACGGAAACATTAAAGTAATCCAAGGAAGCATGCATTGTTGTTTTTGTTATGGGAAATTCTCTCTCTCAGCACATGTAAGAATACAGC
>NW_011250983.1:0-428 GCF_000146605.3 Meleagris gallopavo
TCTTAGAGGTCTTTGCCAACCATAGGGATTCTGTGATTCTGTGAATCGAGTCATTTATTGTAACGAGAGGTAATGAGCAGGAAACAACCAAAAAGTCATGGCAACACGCAAACACTTGATTGGGACACTGATGGAGCCACAGTCCCGGTAGCATTCAGGTGGGGCCAGGAGGGTGGACGTGTCACCCAGTGCCTTCAGCAGCACCAACACACCGGGTTCCAGCGGGGCTGCGTCTGGCACCGGGCCCCTCACCCTGCGCTGGCTGCAAGAGCCGCTGCCCTCCTGCCTGGGCGCCCTCAGCCCCTCTGAGGTGTGATGGCATCACAGAGGGTGGCACGGAACGGCCATTGTGACACGCGGGGTGTGGGACAGAGCTAAGGCTGTGGGGCTCAGGCCGAGCTCAGTGCGACTTGGTGAGGTGAGCAGGG
>NW_011250984.1:0-455 GCF_000146605.3 Meleagris gallopavo
TTTTTTTCTTTTACAGAACCAAGATAGCAAGGCTCAAAGTTTACAAATATCCTAGAGTATTGGCCGTCCGCCTGGACTTTTCAAGGTCACGCTTTCAGACAGTACTGGTGAAACAGATAAAACTTTCCCAATGAAGCTGTCTGAGAGCGGAGAGAGAGATTTGTTCAAAAAGCTAAAAAGCAACTGTTGCCCGCATTCTCCACCAAGAATGTCAACGGTTTACGGGCTGGTTCGGCCCGGTTCCGTGACTAGAAGGGCGGAGGGATCCGCGGATCCGCGCCCCCGGAAAAAAAAAGAAAATAAGGGACCCCGGAAATAATTGAAAACAGTGGCAACAATCTGAGGTAAAACAAAAGTAATTTACTAAATATGGTATCAACAGAATTTATAAGGAGAGAGAATAGTGAAATTAGATGGTGGGATCGGCCTTACCACAACGCTGAGATGAGAAGCGC
>NW_011250986.1:0-358 GCF_000146605.3 Meleagris gallopavo
GAGGAGAGGAGGAGGAGGAGGAGGAGGAGGAGGAGGAGGAGGAGAGGAGAGAGAGGAGAGGAGAGGAGAGAGGAGAGAGAGAGGAGGAGGAGGAGGAGGAGGAGGAGGAGGAGGAGGAGGAGGAGGAGGAGGAGGAGGAGGAGGAGGAGGAGGAGGAGGAGGAGGAGGAGGAGGAGGAGGAGGAGGAGGAGGAGGAGGAGGAGGAGGAGGAGGAGGAGGAGGAGGAGGAGGAGGAGGAGGAGGAGGAGGAGGAGGAGGAGGAGGAGGAGGAGGAGGAGGAGGAGGAGGAGGAGGAGGAGGAGGAGGAGGAGGAGGAGGAGGAGGAGGAGGAGGAGGAGGAGGAGGAGGAGGAGGAGGA
>NW_011250987.1:0-375 GCF_000146605.3 Meleagris gallopavo
GGAAAGGGACTCTGATCAGCTTTTGTCCTTCTGTACATGTCTGTTTAATTCCTTTCCTCAGCTATTTCAGGACCACAACGATTTCTGAAGACCACTGAAACAAATCAGTACATCTCTAGACTTAGTATTCAAGATCTGCAAAAGATGGTTCTGTTTATTGCCTTGTACTGGTTCTGTTTATTGCCTTGAGGAGATGATAGAATTATTTGGAGTTCAAGATTAGCTATACAAAGATGAGAGTCTCAGGTATCTTTCAAAGCCTTCCATCTAATCATCAAAGAGCTCATATTTGCCTCAAAGCACATGTAAATTTTAGTTTATAAATTATCGGTCAAAAGAATAAAATACAGCAGTCAATCAAAAGTCTGCAACCAT
>NW_011250988.1:0-545 GCF_000146605.3 Meleagris gallopavo
GGAGAGGAGAGGAGAGGAGAGGAGAGGAGGAGGAGGAGAGGAGAGGAGGAGGAGGAGGAGAGAGGAGAGGAGGAGGAGGAGGAGGAGGAGGAGGAGGAGGAGGAGGAGGAGGAGGAGGAGGAGGAGGAGGAGGAGGAGGAGGAGGAGGAGGAGGAGGAGGAGGAGGAGGAGGAGGAGGAGGAGGAGGAGGAGGAGGAGGAGGAGGAGGAGGAGGAGGAGGAGGAGGAGGAGGAGGAGGAGGAGGAGGAGGAGGAGGAGGAGGAGGAGGAGGAGGAGGAGGAGGAGGAGGAGGAGGAGGAGGAGGAGGAGGAGGAGGAGGAGGAGGAGGAGGAGGAGGAGGAGGAGGAGGAGGAGGAGGAGGAGGAGGAGGAGGAGGAGGAGGAGGAGGAGGAGGAGGAGGAGGAGGAGGAGGAGGAGGAGGAGGAGGAGGAGGAGGAGGAGGAGGAGGAGGAGGAGGAGGAGGAGGAGGAGGAGGAGGAGGAGGAGGAGGAGGAGGAGGAGGAGGAGGAGGAGGAGGAGGAGGAGGAGGAGGAGGAGGAGGAGGA
>NW_011250989.1:0-498 GCF_000146605.3 Meleagris gallopavo
GAATCGCACTCCTTCGCTCTCATGCGTAGAAAGCGGCATTCGCGCTGAACCGCTCCGGAGACTTTGCCGGAGCTGGCCGAGAAATCGCGCTTATCACCGAATGCGCTTTCTTCCGTCAGCAGCGGTCTCGTGTTTCTCGCTTGCCGAGAACGGGCAACTTCAGCCGGCTGCTTTTCTCCGACGAGTGAGCGGGCTCCTGTGCGCACATTGGAAAGGATCGGTATGCACTTCGCCTTGGCTACATGCAGAATGCACTGCGCTTACCTCTGAATACTATGTCTCTGTCTTTATTTCGTGCGACAATTCATTAACTGAGGTTTCTACTGCTACAAATCTGCTTTCAGAGAGGAAAGAGTGGAAAGGAAACCCTCTCTAATAAGACTCCTGGAAGTTCGAGGAGCGACAGATGTAGTGCTCTCAGGCAGAGCGTTTCAGAAAGTGAGGTGTTATCCTTCCTGGATTGCGGAGAAAAACCCCACTCGCAGGTAGTGCAGGAGG
>NW_011250990.1:0-303 GCF_000146605.3 Meleagris gallopavo
AAAGGGCAAATATAGAGCCAATAAGACCGCAGCAGGAAGACCAAGGGCAAAGCTGAGAAACGCATCAAGAACGGCACAATGGAAGGCCAAGGGAACATAGGATGGAAGCCCAGGCAAGGGTAAGAGAAACATGGTAGGAACTGCCAAAATAGGAGGCGAAAGACAACAAGGCAAAGAAGGCCAATGCAAAAGGTGGCCGGTAGACCAAAACAAGAAGTCAAAGAGAATGCTGCTGGGAACGCCAAAACTGAATGCTGAAGACAATGTGGCAAAATAAAGCCAAGGATAAAGGCCGAAGAGAAT
>NW_011250991.1:0-387 GCF_000146605.3 Meleagris gallopavo
ACGACGACACACGACGACGACGACGACGACGACGACGACGACGACGACGACGACGACGACGACGACGACGACGACGACGACGACGACGACGACGACGACGACGACGACGACGACGACGACGACGACGACGACGACGACGACGACGACGACGACGACGACGACGACGACGACGACGACGACGACGACGACGACGACGACGACGACGACGACGACGACGACGACGACGACGACGACGACGACGACGACGACGACGACGACGACGACGACGACGACGACGACGACGACGACGACGACGACGACGACGACGACGACGACGACGACGACGACGACGACGACGACGACGACGACGACGACGACGACGACGACGACGACGACGACGACGACGAC
>NW_011250992.1:0-383 GCF_000146605.3 Meleagris gallopavo
GGTATGAACAGCCTCACCACATAGTTCCACCTTTATTAAATCCTTGTCAGCACATTCCAGCAGAGATGTTTCCCTCTGCCTAGCAATGTTTGGAGCTAAAACATCCTTAGAAAAGAAATTAAAAGGAAGTGGGAGGAGGTGGGTGGTACTGTTTGTGAAAGTCAGATCTAAGTACTCACCCATCTGTTACACTGGAACTATCCTATTTATTTCAGAAATTCATAAGCCAACTTCATAGCCTTACTTCCAGCTAACAGCCCTTGCAGCAGACAGATGAAAAATAGCATCACTTGCCTTACAGAAATAAGATTAAGGTTCTGCTGTAACATATGACATTGCTGACTCTGTATGTAGTTATTTACCTTCCACTACAGCGTTTCAAC
>NW_011250993.1:0-354 GCF_000146605.3 Meleagris gallopavo
GGGTCCAGACGAGATGAGTCCCAGAGTTCCGAGGGAATTCACCGCTGCAGTCACCGAGCCACTCTCCATGGTATTTCACAAGTCGAGGCAGTCAGGTCAAGTCCCTGGTGAGGAGAAAAAGGTGACAGCACACCTCTTAGGAAGGATAGAAAGTGTGACGCGGGGAACTACCAGCATGTCAGTCTCACCTCTGTGCTGGTCACGGATCATGGAGCAGATCATCCTGCAAGTGACTCTCAAGCACACATTCCAGTGCGTCACCACCCTGTGCGTGAAAAGCTGCCTCTATACACTAACTCCCTGTCTCACTTCAAAACCATTTCCCCTTGTCCTATCGCTATCCACCTCCTCAAC
>NW_011250994.1:0-401 GCF_000146605.3 Meleagris gallopavo
CCCAGAGACATGGTGGATGTGCTGGCCCTTTCAAGGCGAGCCTGGGCTCAGACTCTGAGCAACTTGATCTAGCTGTGGATGGTCAGCATGGGGGAGTCGGATCACATCGCAAACCTACCTGCATACAAGCAGCGCACCAACATGGGGTGCATGATGTTCATTACCTGCTGGACACATCTCACACCACTGACTGGAGGAGCCCAGGCAATCCTTCAACTCCATCAGGCTGCAAAATGAAATCAGAAGAGACGCAGAACATAATTTAAAACACAACAAGGATGCACACAATGCCCTTAAAAACACCCACCGCATGGATGCAATTAGCACATGAATTACAGCCATCCAGCTTGAGATCCTCCAGAAAAGCAGAGCTCACAGCTCTGAATCAAGCAGGAATCACT
>NW_011250995.1:0-425 GCF_000146605.3 Meleagris gallopavo
GAGGTGAAATCTAAGGAAAATGTCTTGTACAGTGAGGGTGCTGAGGCAGCGGCACAGGTTGCCAGAGACATGGTGGATGTGCTGGCCCTTTCAAGGTGAGCCTGGCTCAGACTCTGAGCAACTTGATCTAGCTGTGGATGGTCAGCATGGGGGAGTCGGATCACATCGCAAACCTACCTGCATACAAGCAGCGCACCAACATGGGGTGCATGATGTTCATTACCTGCTGGACACATCTCACACCACTGACTGGAGGAGCCCAGGCAAGCCTTCAACTCCATCAGGCTGCAAAATGAAATCAGAAGAGACGCAGAACATAATTTAAAACACAACAAAGGATGCACACAATGCCCTTAAAAACACCCGCATGGATGCAATTAGCACATAGCCCTATTAATTACAGCCATCCAGCTTCAGACTCCTCC
>NW_011250996.1:0-396 GCF_000146605.3 Meleagris gallopavo
TGAGCCCGGAGGCACTTGCAGCTCCAGCAGCGTGGAGAGGCCGGTTAGCTGTGGGCTACCGTGGTCTGAGATCGACGCTGTCAGACGTGTGAATTGGCACGGCCATTCCTGCAGCCCGTTCTCGGCGCTGGGCCCGAGACGGGCTGAGAGCTGAGGGCGGCTCTTTGCCATTGAGGAAGGAGAGCAGGGGCTCTGCTGTGCCCTCAGCACGTTCCTCTCTCCGCAGGCGCCTGGCTGCAGCTGATGGAGCCCAGCGCGATGTCCGCGGCCACAGCTTGCCCTCGGACGGGCGTCCTGCTCTCCTCAAGGGCCCTGGCAGCTGGAGATGATGCCAACGACCGTGACCACCTGCCCAGCGGCCGCACGGGCACCACCAGGGCGGCCCCTGCCAGCCCC
>NW_011250997.1:0-454 GCF_000146605.3 Meleagris gallopavo
GAGAAGCCGCGTCAGGAGAAATGCTGGTCTGGGTGAGCTCCTCCTGCCGCAGCGTGATGATGACAGGTCTGCAGATGCTCTGCACAGCCAGCTCGTGGGCTGGGAGCCAGGAATGGACACGGCACGAGCAGAGAGGTGTTAGGGAGCAGCCAAGGCATCAAAAGGTGCGAGCAAGAAGCCCTGAAAGGCATCACAAAGCCACAGCCAGGAAACTTGGCATTATCGTGAGCAGCATCCAGGATGCTAGAGATTATTTGCTACCGTACCAAATGGTAGCTGCAGACATCCCAAAGCCAGGGAAAACGGGAACAAACCCAGAGCTCTGCTTCACGCACCCCACAGCCTCAGCGTTGCAAGCTGAGGTGCCTTGCTGTTTGTTGCATTCATCCCAATCCCTGTGAATGAAGACTCCACAGGCAGTCGAGGCGTTGAGTGAGCACGAGTGTGCTTTTAT
>NW_011250998.1:0-498 GCF_000146605.3 Meleagris gallopavo
GTACAAGACATTTTCCTTAGATTTCACCTCCATTTTCCCTTGTTCTTTCCTTGAGGTATTGAAAGGCTGTTACCAGGTTCCCTTGGAGCCTTCACTTCTCCAGGAGGCTGAACAGCCCAGCTCTCCTTGCTTACAGGACAGGGGTTCCATCCTTGGGTTCGCGTTTGTGGCTGTACTCTGGATGCACTCGCACAGCTCCATGTCTCCCTGCACTGAGGACTCCACATCTGGACGCAGCACTGCAGGTGAGGCCTGACCAGCGCAGAGCAGAGGGATGGGGATCTCCTCCCTTGGCCCGCTGACTGCGCATCTTTGGATGCAGCCCAGGATACGGTTGGCTTTCTGGGCTGGAAGGGCCCATTGCTGGCTTGTGTCCAGCTCCCACCACCAGGTACTCCCAGGCCTTATGGAGCAGGACTACGCTCAGTCCTTTCATCCCCTAGCATGTTTGGTGGTGGGTGTTCCCTCATCCCAGCTACTGACCCTGCACTTGGATTT
>NW_011250999.1:0-439 GCF_000146605.3 Meleagris gallopavo
GCATAACTCAGCACAACAGTACCTGTTCTGCAAGCTCCAGAACCAGAGGGCTGCTGGAGAAGTAGTATATGTGATGTAGTAGTAAAATCTCCCATCTCCAAGATGTACTGGTTCTTCTCTACATGAGGAAATCCTCATTAGCAGTAGCTTGTACATTTTTCAGAAGCACAAACCTGTTCTGCATTTACCATACAATGTACAAGCACATCTGTCTGACATTTCCAAGACTCAAATTTTACCTCTCACACCCAGGAAGCAGAAACCAGCTTCTGATTTATCAGCCAGATCCCATTGGTGAAAGCTGAGAATACACTAAAGGCAAAGGCTACAAGACACCTCCCTCAGTCTTCACACAGACTTTATTGAGGAAAGGTTTGCTTCCCTTCTTCTGCCCCATAGGGAACAACTATACCTGAGAACAATAGCAAATATTTCCATG
>NW_011251000.1:0-400 GCF_000146605.3 Meleagris gallopavo
GTAGGGCCTGGCTCTGCCTCTCCAGGTTGCTCAGGGCTCGTTGGAGGCAGCTGCGCTGCTCCAGCAGCTTGCTGCTTGTGCTGCCCGGGAGCCCCAGGTCTTGCTTGGACATCTCTGGCACCTAGAACCAGAAAATCATAGAAGAACAGAATGGTTTGGGTAGGAAGGGACCTTCAAAGCTCTCCCGTTCCAAGCCCATGCCATGGGCAGGGACATCTTGCACTCGGTCAGGTTGCCCAAACGTGCTCCAGGCTGGCCTGGAGCACTGCCAGGGACGGGCATCCACAGCCTCTCTGGGCAGCCTGTGCCTCATGGTGCTGAGTCTTTCTTCCTTGTATCTCATCCACATCTCCCCGCTTCTACTTTCAAGGGCATTGCCCTTGGTTGTACCACTACTCCC
>NW_011251001.1:0-342 GCF_000146605.3 Meleagris gallopavo
TTCTCAAGACTGAACAAGCCCAACACCCTCAAGCCTTTCTTCATGAGAGAGGTGCACAAGCCTGGGTATCACCTTTGTGGCCCTCTTCTGGACATACCCCAACTTGCTCTGCATCTTTCTTGTGCTGGAGGCCCCAGGCCTGGATGCATTACTGCAGGTAGGGCCTCACATGGGCAGAGCAAAACTGGCACAATCACCCTCCTTATCCTGCTGGCCACCCTCTTTCAGTGCACATCAGGATACAGTTGGCCTTCCAGGCTGCAAGCACACACTTCTGGCTCATGTCCAATTTTTCATTCATCAGGACCACCAAGTCCTTCTCCATAGGAGACACTGTTCTCT
>NW_011251002.1:0-346 GCF_000146605.3 Meleagris gallopavo
TAACTCACACCTTGGAAAGTTACTGACTGTAGGAAATAATTCCTCTTGCCTGTTTTCTTAAGGATTCATTATCTTCTCTGAGCTCGTCCCGACATTTGCTGATCTCCCTCAGCGAAGTTTCAAGCTTTTTCACTTCTGCATCCTTCTGCTGTAGAAATATCACATTTCAGACATGATGAACCAGAGCATTTTAGAAACAACTACATTTCAGTATTCAAACGATCCAACAAACTTCCATTTCCATATTTCAAGTGCTTTAAAGAGAGAAGCATTAAAGCTGGCAAGCACACGATGGCTTCAGATAGCAAACACCAAGCTAAATGGCACTAAGGCAATAAGCATCCTT
>NW_011251003.1:0-472 GCF_000146605.3 Meleagris gallopavo
GCGGTTCAGTGGCCGCGACCTGATGCATGTTGTGAAGGCTCTTGCTTCTAAGTTAATGGAGGAGGCAGTTCCCTACAAAAGACCAACTTTCAGCGCTGGCCCAAGCCCACAGCAAAAGGGAAAGTCCTCTGACACCGACACAGGGAAACGGTTCCCGTGCAGAAGCCGTCCTGCGCAGGCAGAGCAGCTCTAAGCTGAGATTCCCGCCTTTACTGAAGTTGCGCTCTCAAGTCTGAAGCTTGTGCCTACCTGAAAGCCATGCTTGCCTCTCCACCAGGGGCTCAGCTCCTTTGCTGGCATAGCGATAACGCACACGATGTCTCCCACCTGCAAGAGATTGCAACGTCAATCCCAGCTTCAGCACGGCTGGGAGGAAAGCACAGCTCAAATGACTGCATCCTTCTGCATTGCCAAATACTGTCGAGCTGGAGAGCAATTGCACCAGTGCAGCTCTTAAGGCATTTGCCGTTGT
>NW_011251004.1:0-459 GCF_000146605.3 Meleagris gallopavo
TTCTTCAACCAACTCACGTTTTTCCTACCCAAAAAGACTAGATGACAAGACCAAATAGGACACTTGCAACCAAGAATAGGACATCTTCTCCCACTAATACCACTTGTCTTCCAAGGATAGGACTTTTTCCCTAAATGCTATGGCAGTTCTGCTAAGAAATACTCCTTTCCTTCCCTAAATGGGACATACGCACCCACAAAGACCACGACTCCGAGAAATTCCTCCCAGTTCCTCCCAATTACACTCCATTACATTCCTCATCATGACACTTACTCCCAGACTTTTGGACTTTTACTGCGGAAAGACCATTTCGATCCTGAATATATGCCATTGGCCCTCACAAACACCGATTGCCTCACAAAGATGTGGCACATCCCACCAGAAAGACCATTGCTAGCCCCCAAAAGATGGCATTTACTCCCAGAAACACCAGCTTTCTCACACATTCCTCTACCTTTT
>NW_011251005.1:0-423 GCF_000146605.3 Meleagris gallopavo
GCTACCTGGCTCAGAACTACCACCAAAATAGGCTGAAATTCTCAGGTATATACCCTGGAATAGTCTGCAGTGTTCTCACAACATTCGTGATGAATGCTGTGGCCCGGCAGAGGAGCCCGGCTCTTGGTTCTCTCTTCTTCCTTGTGACTTGAGGCTCACGACTAGCTGAGAGAGAACTGTGACACAGAACTGCCTTGTGCTGCCTGCACGGGGCTGTTCCTGGGGGAGCACCAGTGTGCAGCTGCCTGCTGGGAGGAGACGTCCATGGCGAAGCATGGAAGCGAAAGCGAGGGAGCAAGACAAAGTCAGGCTCCCTGCTCTGCAGGGCCAGCTGGCAGCAGCACTGGTACGTGCTCCACGTGGACATAAATGATGGCGTGACGGGTTGAGAAATCAGCGCTACGGAGAGGGAGTCCTAGGCGA
>NW_011251006.1:0-342 GCF_000146605.3 Meleagris gallopavo
GAGGCCTAGTAAAAGGAAATTAAAAAATAAGATTAGCTCATATTTCTTTCAAAGGTATTCCATCTGCTTCATTGTGTCACATGGCCTACAATCAACTCTTCTAGCATGGACCAGAATCTTTCTATGCAGCTCAGATCCCTCTACAGAGCTTTCTCCTCACTACTAGAACAGTACCTTTCCCCTCTCTTGCCCACTCAAGAGACAGCTGAAATTTTACTGAAGATTCTCATTGTTTCTTTGCCTTCCCTTAAAATGTTGTTTCTCCTCACTTGCAGCAAACGTTTGGAAAGATTTTTAGAAAGATTTAACCTGTGTTAGGCAGCAGTATGCATCAAATGATGT
>NW_011251007.1:0-408 GCF_000146605.3 Meleagris gallopavo
TTCTGGAGAAAGTGGTATTTCTGGGCGAAAATGTCCCGTTTTTGGAGAAAGCAGGTAGTCCTGGGAGAAAATGTCGTATTCTGGGGGAGAAAGCAGGCATTTCTGGGAGAAAATGTCATATGCTGTGTGAGAAAAGTGGTATTTTTGGGAGAAAATGTCATATTTTCGGGGAGAAACCTGGCATTTCTGGCAGGAAATGTCATCTTTTTCTTGAGAAAAGAGGCATTTCTGGCAGAAAATGTCCTACTTGGGGTGAGAAATCTGGCATTTCTGACAGGAAAGATCGTATTTTGGGTGAGAAAAACTGGTAATTCTGGGAGAAATGTCCTACTTTAGGCTAGAAAAGTGTTATTTCTGGCAGGAAATGTCCTAATTCTGGGAGAAAGCTAGTGTTCTGGGGAAATTTTC
>NW_011251008.1:0-368 GCF_000146605.3 Meleagris gallopavo
CCACTGACTGGAGGAGCCCAGGCAATCCTTCAACTCCATCAGGCTGCAAAATGAAATCAGAAGAGACGCAGAACGTAATTTAAAACACAACAAGGATGCACACAATGCCCTTAAAAAACACTGCATGGATGCAATTAGCACATGAATTACAGCCATCCAGCTTGAGATCCTCCAGAAAAGCAGAGCTCACAGCTCTGAAAGAAAGCAGGAATCACTCACCCCATTCTAAGGGCTCACCCCACACCCCAAAGGAAGCAGTCTCCAGATTCACATGCTGCTCTTACACCTAGCAGCCCTTCAGTGCACTTGCCATCCCCAAAAGCAAGATCACAGCCCTGAAAGAAAAAACGAACCACTTACCCCATTCC
>NW_011251009.1:0-433 GCF_000146605.3 Meleagris gallopavo
GACTGGACCAAATGACCTCTACAGTATCCTTCCATCTTTTAATCTTCTGGTTGTTCTGTGATTCTCCATTGCAATGTTGTATTGGCAGAGAAGATCTATATCTGTCTCTGTGGGTTTTTATAGCAAGTGTAACCCAGTAGGGGAAAGTCCAGCACAGGTTATTATTGTTACTCCCATGAGAGATCACAGTTGCTCTGCTACTGAAGCAGGCAATTAATTTTGTTGGTACATGATACTGAAAAAGCAGCTGACAATGGCTGATGGAAGAAATGAGTTATACTGGCCATTCAGAATACTTTAGTGGTCATTGTGATATGCATAGGAAATGCTTTCTTGGCTGTGTTTTGCACCCCAAAGGCTAACTTCTGAGGACTGGGCATTGCTTCTGCTCCACAACTTTCCTTATCTTTCCAGAGACAGTCAGATTCAAGCT
>NW_011251010.1:0-327 GCF_000146605.3 Meleagris gallopavo
CACTTCTCAAGGAGGCTGAACAGCCCAGCTCTCCTTGCTTACAGGAGAGGGGTTCCATCCTTGGGTTCGTGTTTGTGGCTGTACTCTGGATGCACTCGCACAGCTCCATGTCTCCCTGCACTGAGGACTCCACATCTGGACGCAGCACTGCAGGTGAGGCCTGACCAGCGCAGAGCAGAGGGGATGGGGGATCTCCTCCCTTGGCCCGCTGACTGCGCATCTTTGGATGCAGCCCAGGATACGGTTGGCTTTCTGGGCTGGAAGGGCCCATTGCTGGCTTGTGTCCAGCTCCCACCCACCAGTACTCCCAGGCCCTTATGGAGCAGG
>NW_011251012.1:0-468 GCF_000146605.3 Meleagris gallopavo
TTGTCTTTATAAATCAGTAATTTTTATTAAAAAAAAATTGGAAACATAACCTACACAACAAAAGGCAAGCAGGGGTCTAACGATAAAACCAAAAACAGTATTGCAGACTCACAGCGATGTCCACACAAAGGTGTGCAACAGCATTCATATTTAATTCTAACTGAAGAATATAGCCATAAGTTGTAGTGGGGTAACATCTAATTGGTCCTAGAAACTAGGGTAGAAGGTTGATGATCTCAACATGAGCAGTGCAGGGAATTAATCCAATTCATTTACTGGATTATTCCTTTTGCTTCAAAGAAAAGGTCCTCTCCTGTGCCTTTAGTTTGAGAGGAGCCCCAAGGGGCAGAAATAGAGCCGCCAGCCACTGGGATATGGTGAATTCCCTGCTGTGAGAACATTTGCACAAGTGCTAAGCTACTTCTACTATCCTAAGCTGCACACAGGAATATTCTTTGAGGAAAAGCC
>NW_011251013.1:0-404 GCF_000146605.3 Meleagris gallopavo
CACTCCACAGCCAAAACTGCCCCCAGCTGTGCTCGCAGGGCTGCACCCCGCCCCAGGTGCGGGTTCCACAAAAACAGGAGGGCAAGGGAATGCCCAGGCAAAGGCAAGGGCCAAGAGAACATGGAAGGAAATGCCAAGGATGACGGCCCAGACAATACGGCAGGGAACGCCAAAACTGAATGCCGACATGAACGTGGCAACACAAAAGCCATGGGGTCATTAGGCCAAGGGAATGGGCCAAGGAACACAAAAAAATTAGGAGGACAAGAGAATGTAATAGTGAAAACAGTGCAAGACCAGAGACAAGCAAGACACAGAACAAAGAGGATAGGCAGCCTTCTGGGCACCATGAAGCGCAATTCAGAGCTCTGGGGGAACCCTATTGTGCCGGGCTCTGGAATGGG
>NW_011251014.1:0-405 GCF_000146605.3 Meleagris gallopavo
ATCTTTTGGGGGCTAGAAATGGTCTTTCTGGTGGGATGTGCCACATCTTTGTGAGGCAATCGGTGTTTGTGAGGGCCAATGGCATATATTCTGGATCGAAATGGTCTTTCCGCAGTAAAAGTCCAAAAGTCTGGGAGTAAGTGTCATGATGAGGAATGTAATGGAGTGTAATTGGGAGGAACTGGGAGGAATTTCTCGGAGTTGTGGTCTTTGTGGGTGCATATGTCCCATTTAGGGAAGGAAAGGAGTATTTCTTAGCAGAACTGCCATAGCATTTAGGGAAAATGTCCTATCCTTGGGAGAGAAGTGGTATTAGTGGGAGAAGATGTCCTATTCTTGGTTGCAAGTGTCCAATTTGGTCTTGTCATCTAGTCTTTTTGGGTAGGAAAACGTAGCGGTAGTTTG
>NW_011251015.1:0-370 GCF_000146605.3 Meleagris gallopavo
AGGCATTGTGGGGGTGAATACCCTGCTTTCTGTGGAGGGGAAGGAGTCCTTGCGTCCGCGGCCTAAGGCGAGGGGACGTCCCCACGCCCTCCAAGCAGACAAGTGGCAAGAAGGCGCCGACCCACCTTGCGCAGCAGGAGCTGCTCTTGGACATAGGCGGCCACCGCATCCCAGACAGCAACTCGCTCTGCAGGGCAAAGGAAAGCAGGTCACACTCTGCTTCTGCCGCTGCTCCCACTGGCTCAGGGCAGGAGGGAGGCGGCAGATGGAAATGTCGTCGCTGTCCCAGCCCACACGGAGGCAGCCCTGAGATGGTCCCGTGCTGGTCTGGCCGCTCGGTGCCAGGACTGGCTGGCAGCTCTGCTCCGTG
>NW_011251016.1:0-379 GCF_000146605.3 Meleagris gallopavo
TATGCAACGAAGCCATAGAATCATAGAATCACAGAATCGTAGAATCATAGAATAATAGAATGACCTGGGCTGAAGCTGCTGGGATTCAGCTGGGATGGCGGAAGACAAAATATGCTGCTTAAATTCCTGAATGTAATTCACCAGCGACTCTTTTCCCTTTATTACCAGCAAGGACTCATTGAGACTTAGCTGTAAAGCTGAAGTTATCGACATGGGAGAATTTCTTGAGTCTTGGTTGGAAGGAAAATAACATATACTTGAAAATCACATACAATCATAGAATCATTAAAGTTGGGAAAAGACCCTTTCAAGATCCCATGTCCAACCCAACCCACCCCACATGCTCACTGACCACATCTCTCAGTGCCACACCTCCACA
>NW_011251017.1:0-566 GCF_000146605.3 Meleagris gallopavo
GTTTCCGGGAGAAAATAGCATTCTTTGGGGAGAAGATGTCCTCTTTTGGATGGAAAAGTAGTAGTTGTGGGAGAAGCTGTCCAATGTTTGGGCCCAAGGTAGCATTACTGGGAGGTAATGTCATTGTATTGGAGAAGGGTGGTATTTCTTGGGGAGAATGTGTTCTTTTTGGAAGCCAACGGTGTACTTTGGGGGGAAAAAGCGGCCTTTCTGGGAGAAAGTGTCCTAGTTTGGGAGAAAGTGTCATAGTGCGGAGTGTAGTGTAGCAGATTAGGGGGGAATTGGGAGGTATTCCTAAGAGAACTGTCATTTCTGAGTGAAAAGGTCTTATGTGGGGGGAAAAGGTGAGGAATGTGTGAGAAAGCTGGTGTTTCTGGGAGTAAATGCCATCTTTTGGGGGCTAGCAATGGTCTTTCTGGTGGGATGTGCCACATCTTTGTGAGGCAATCGGTGGTTTGTGGAGGGCCAATGGCATATATTCTGGATTCGAAATGGTCTTTCCGCAGTAAATGCCAAAAGTCTGGGAGTAAGTGTCATGATGAGGAATGTAATGGAGTGTAATTGGG
>NW_011251018.1:0-320 GCF_000146605.3 Meleagris gallopavo
CCCAACACATCTCTCCGGGCAGTTGTTACGGCACTTGGGAGCACCGCAGCTCTGCTGCCACCTGTTGGACACAATACAGTCATGAAAGCACTGCCCTGCATCCGGGCCTCTTGCACAAAACCTGTGCTCCTTGCTCGGAGCACATGGCTGCACTCTGTGCACCATGTTGCTTACCACCAGAGAAGGCTCAGCTACCCAACACTATTTTTTGCTTCCATCTTGTCTGATAACTGCTCATTATGCACAGCCCTCATCTTTGCTTTGGTGAGGTGGGGACTGCCATTGCTTCTCAGTCCCACACACCCCTTTCCCATCCCACA
>NW_011251019.1:0-435 GCF_000146605.3 Meleagris gallopavo
GGCCGACAAGTGCGAATTCAGCGTCCTGCACTACCTGCGAGTGGGGGGTTTTTTCTCCGCAGTCCTGAAAGGATCTCTCCCCACTTTCTGAAACGCTCTCCCTGAGAGCACTACAGCTGTCGCTCCTCGAACTTGCAAAATGCCTTATTAGAGCTTGTTTTCCCTTCCACTCTTTTCCTCTCTGAATGCAGATGTGTAGCAGTGGAAAACCTCACTAGCATGAATTGTGGCTCGAAATAAAGGCAGAGACATAGTATTCAGAGGTAGGCGTAGTGCATTCTGCATGTAGCCAAGGCGAAGTGCAAACCGCTCCTTTCCGAAGTGCGCACAGGAGCCCGCTCACTCGTCGGAGAAAAGCAGCCGGCTGAAGTGGCCCGTTCTCGGCAAGCGAGAAACACCAGACCGCTGCTGACGGCTGAAAGCGGCGTTCGGGAG
>NW_011251020.1:0-370 GCF_000146605.3 Meleagris gallopavo
TAAGGTGTCAAGTTGCTATAGCTCATCATTTTGTGACAGCCTTGACTGGTCCTGCGCTGGTTTGGTCTTTCATCCTGACCTTTCTTCTTTTCCCCACCTGTAGTAGCAGATATGCCAGCTGTTCCTCTGCACGATATGCTTCTTTCCTTGCATAGGTCTGCAAACATGGCTCTGCTGGGGTAAGAAGTATCTTGTTTATGGGAATAGCTTCCAAACTCCATTTTCCTACTGCCACATTAAGTTGTGTCTCCAATGGAAGTAGCCTCGGAGGCTTCTTCATTTTCTACAGTCAACAACATGTCTTTCCCAGGCTCTGTGGCTCTGTATCTATCTATACATTAATACAAAGAATCTGACCGAGAGCTGAAGG
>NW_011251021.1:0-421 GCF_000146605.3 Meleagris gallopavo
GAGAGTGTCCAGCAGGTCGAGGGAGGTGATCCTCCCCCTCTACTCTGCCCTGGCGAGGCCTCATCTGGAGTACTGTGTCCAGTTCTGGGCTCCCCAGTACCAAAAAGACAGGGATCTCTTGGAAAGAGTCCAGCGGAGGGCCACAAAGATGGTGAAGGGCCTGGAGCATCTCCCCTATGAAGAAAGGCTGAGTGAACTGGGTCTGTTTAGCCTTGAGAAAAGAAGACTGAGAGGGGACCTGATCCAGGTTTATAAATATCTGAGGTGTGGCGGCCATAGCGGTGAGGCCAGTCTCTTTTCAGTGGTACGTGGAGACAGGACGAGGGGAAACGGACATCAGCTGCAGCACAGGGAAGGTTTCGACACGAATGTGCGTAAGAACTTCTTCACGGTGAGGTGACGGGAGCACTGGAACAGGCTG
>NW_011251022.1:0-315 GCF_000146605.3 Meleagris gallopavo
CACAGAGCAATGCACAGAGCCAACTCAGTCCTTAAGAAGCCCTCTTGGAGGCAGCAGTGGTAGTACGTACTGAGACCTTGCGACTGGCACCACAGTGCTGTGGTCTGAAAGGTCTCGCAAAGGAAGGAAGGAGGAGGAAAGCTGACACAGGTTTAAAAGAGGAAAAAGAAAAAGAAAATCTGATTTTTCTGGACTCGTGAAGAATCGTACTTTCAACCATCTGAACTCATCAAAATAGAAATAACTGAAAAAATAGCAAGAATCTCTGTCAAAGACTGAAGTAAATACACATAGGAAGTAGCTGCCTTATGTAAA
>NW_011251023.1:0-378 GCF_000146605.3 Meleagris gallopavo
TGTGAGAGCTCACTTGGAGTGCTGCATCCAGATGGGGAGTCCTGAGCACAGGAGAGACGTGGAGCTGTTGGAGCTCATCCAGAGGAGGGCCACGCAAGCGATTCAAGGGATGGAGCACCTCCGTACGAGGACAGGCTGAGAGAGCTGGGGTTGTGCAGCCCAGAGAGGAGAAGGCTCCGGGGAGACCTGATAGTGGCCTGGCAGCATCTAAAGGGGAGCTACATGAAGGAATGAACACATGGATAAGATTCCCCTTGAGCCTTTTCTTCTCCACGCAAACAAATCCCTGCTCTCCCAGCGTCTCCTTTTCGAACACGTCTCTGAATTGCAGAACATCTTGGCAGTGTTCTCTGCGGGACCTCTTGTTCTTATTTTGCC
>NW_011251024.1:0-439 GCF_000146605.3 Meleagris gallopavo
CCACATCGATCTCTCCCATGCCCAAGTTTAGCTCTCCTACTGGCAGTTACTCCCTACTGTATACCTAGAACTGGGCAGAATGAATGATGCTTTGGAGGATAACTACTTAGTTTTTGGTGATTATGCATCACCACAAAATCTTGGCAAAATAAAAATGGCACATTTGCAGCAGTAGCAAACTGCAGAAAATTGGCTTAGGTGAGCATGACTATTATTCATTAAATGACTCCTGTGAACATTTGTCTCAATTTTAAATACCATTTGAAAATGGTCCATCTTAAATTAATTTGAAGAAGTTTCCCCAACTCTCTTAATGTGAAAGTGCAGGCACTGTGATAAATTTGCATTAAAATGTATGGTACGTGAAGTATGTAAAATTTGTAAGCAAAATTACAGAATTAATTGATGCGTTAGGACCCTGTGGAGGTCATCTGGTCCC
>NW_011251025.1:0-397 GCF_000146605.3 Meleagris gallopavo
CTTTTCTCCCACGCTATCTGGAGATGGTATCCAGCACAAGCTGTTCCATCACCTTTCCAGGGACAGAGGTGATGCTGACAGGCCTATAATTACCCCGGGTCGTCCTTCTTGCCCTTTTTGAAGACCGGAGTGACATTGGCTATCCTCCAGTCTTCAGGGACCTCCCCTGTTATCCAAGACCTCTCAAAAATGATGGAGAGCGGTTCGGCAATGACCTCCGCCAGCTCCCTCAGCACACGTGGATGCACCCCATCAGGTCCCATGGACTTGTGGACCTTAGTACTGCCTAGGCGCTCACGCACGTCCTCTTTCCTGACTAAAGGGAAGTCTCCCATTCCCAGACCCTCTCACTAACCTCCAGGGTGTGGGATTCCTGCAGGAGAGCCTTTTCACTGCA
>NW_011251026.1:0-452 GCF_000146605.3 Meleagris gallopavo
ATGTAAGAATGATTGTATATAGCAGTTTATTTTTTTCTAAAAATATTGAGCCCTGAATATACTCATCTATCTATATCATCTAGATCTAGATCTATACCCATATCCATTTCTACACATATATATTAGTCCTATATACCTCACAAATACATATGTAGTCCTAATGTGGAAACCATTCCTTCCAAGAAAATGGCTTTTTTACCCTACCATCTTAGAAAAACTTCTTCTCAGAAATAACAACTCTCCTCCAGAAATTCTGCTACTGAAACCTAAGTTTTCCTGGAATGTGTCAAAGCAAAAATGACACTAATTTGAATGCTCTGAAAAAAGCAGTTTCAAATATGGAAAATTTCCATTTGGAAGTATCTTGTTAAAAATCAAGAACATCTCAAATAGACTCAAACCTTGATACCATTACCTGAAAAAAAAAGGAATCTGACTTTAATGACTAACTA
>NW_011251027.1:0-368 GCF_000146605.3 Meleagris gallopavo
GCAAGCTTATGACTTTGTATTGGATTGTGTTGGATATTCTGGATAGTTTAATTCTAGAGCTTATAGTTGACAGTAGATTTGTTACATTTTAATAAATATTTTTTAAAATTATTAAAGGAAAATAAATGGCAAATAATGACATTCATTTTAACAATGTTATTTCCACAGGAAATAAGGCTCCTTCTGGAAGATCTTAATGCTGAGAGGAGAGAACTGGATGTCCAAATTGATGAGAAGAGAGCACAGCTTTCGTTCATAAAGAAGGATATTGGAAAAAGAGGAAGAAAATCTTCAAATAATACTTGGGTACAAAATTTAACAAAGCATAAGATAGGTAGATATTATTTGTGCAGACTGAAAATAAATAC
>NW_011251028.1:0-391 GCF_000146605.3 Meleagris gallopavo
GGCCAGTGCAGAAGAATGCAGGCATTTGAGCTGTGCTTCCTCCCAGCCGTGCTGAAGCTGGGATTGACGTTGCAATCTCTTGCAGGTGGGAGACATCGTGTGTGTTACTGCTATGCCAGCAAAGGAGCTGAGCCCCTGGTGGAGAGGCAAGCACGGCTTCCAGGTAGGCACCAGCTTCAGACCTGAGCATGCCACTTCAGTAAAGGCAGGAATCTCAGCTTAGAGCTGCTCTGCCTGCACAGGATGGCTTCTGCACGTCAAAGGTTTCCCCGTGCCAGTCTCAGAGGACCTTGCCTCTGGCTGCAGATGTAGAAAATTATTATTACCTTTATGCAGGCCATTGTCTGCTGGATAGTCTTATGGAGCGTCAGGCAAGCACGTTCCAAGCAAA
>NW_011251029.1:0-447 GCF_000146605.3 Meleagris gallopavo
AATCCCAGTTCCCTCAACATTTCTTTCTAAGAGAGGTGCTCCAGCCCTCTGATCATCTTCGTGGCCCTTCTCTGGACCTGCTCCAAAAGCTCCACATCATTCCTGTGCTGGAGCCCCAGGCCTGGACGCAGTGCTGCACATGGGGCCGCACCAGAGCCGAGTCGAGGGGGACAATCACCTCCCTCTCCCTGCTGGTCGCTCCTCTTTGAATGCAGCCCAGGATACAGTTGGCCTTCTGGGCTGCAAGTGCACACTACTGGCTTATGTCCAGCTCTTTGTCCACCCGGGATCCCCCGAGTCCTCCGCAGGGCTGCTCCCAAGGGCTTCTACGCCCAGTTGGTACAAGCATCTGGGTTTCCCTCATCAGGGACATCAACAGTGGGTTGAGGTGCACCCTAAGGACACCAAGCTGTGGGTGCAGTGACACAGGCAGAGGGACGGGATGCC
>NW_011251030.1:0-367 GCF_000146605.3 Meleagris gallopavo
GCCCAGTGTGTTTCCTTCAGGCATCTGTTAAGCTAATTACTGCTCAAGCTTACAGCCCTGCAATTTTCCCCTACTTTGTGAGGGACGCTTGAAAAAAAATCAGTAATCAAAACTTTTGTTTGTTTTTAATATAATTATGGTCATGAAAAACTCTTTATTGTTTGATTATTTTCTGGTCGAACCATCCATGGAATTAGGATTGCAAAATTTATTTGCAGCAGCTTATAGCTGAATGAAAATTTTAATGGTTGCTCGGTGTTTTAAAAGCAAATTAGATTTAATCTTTGTGAATCATCCTAACTGGCAGGTTTTAGTGATCCAAGTAAATTTTACTTACATAAATTTTATTTCTCTCTGTGTGAAGAAA
>NW_011251031.1:0-432 GCF_000146605.3 Meleagris gallopavo
GTAATCAGCGCAATCCACTTACTCCAAGTGGCATCAGTAGCATGATGGGTGGAGGGACCCTTTCCCTTGAACATCCAGTTCAGCACTGGCAGTCGAGGTGCCAGAAGGAGCTGTGTTTCTGTACCGATTACTTCGGAAGCAGCCCGAACCCCCTCATACGCGGCTAAGATCTCCTTCTCAGTTGGAGTGTAGCACTCTTCAGACCCTCTGTATGCCCGACTCCAGAATCCCAGGGGTCGCCTCGGGTCTCTCCTGAGGCTCTTTGCCACAAACTCCAAGTGGGACCTTTCTCTCCAGCAGCAGTGTAGAGGATGTTCTTCGCATCCTGTTCCATCCGTACTGGCCCCAGGGCCACGGCACGGGCTATCTCTTGTTAATCTGCTCAAAGCCTGCTGCTGCTCACGGACCCACATAAATCATTCTTCTTCCGTG
>NW_011251032.1:0-453 GCF_000146605.3 Meleagris gallopavo
TGAGGAGAAAACGGTGACAGCACACCTCTCAGGAAGGATAGAAAGTGTGACGCGGGGAACTACCAGCATGTCAGTCTCACCTCTGGGCTGGTCACGGATCATGGAGCAGATCATCCTGGAAGTGACTCTCAAGCACACATTCCAGTGCGTCACCACCCTGTGCGTGAAAAGCTGCCTCCTAAGACCACTAACCTCCCCTGTCTCACTTGAAAACCATTTCCCCTTGTCCTATCGCTATCCACCCTCCTAAACAGCCGTTGCCCCCTCCTGCTTATGCGCTCCCTTCGAGTCTTGGAAGGCTGTCTTGAGCTATCTCCAGAGCTTTCTCTTCTCCCACACAAACAATCCCAGTTCCCTCAACATTTCTTTCTAAGAGAGGTGCTCCAGCCCTCTGATCATCTTCGTGGCCCTTCTCTGGACCTGCTCCAAAGCTCCACATCATTCCCGTGCTGG
>NW_011251033.1:0-382 GCF_000146605.3 Meleagris gallopavo
TTTAAAAACAAAAGAGACAAATACGCGGGCACGTAAATAAATAAAAATAAAAATTGAAATGAACAAATAACGAAATTATAAACAAACAGACAAAACACGTGGACGCATAAACGAAAATGATAAAGAAATAAATGAAAATAAATAAAATAACGAAAAAGTTAAAATAAAATAAAAACGATTAAAATGCAGGAAGAAATAAAGAAATAATAAGAATTTTTAGAAATACAAACGAATAAATAAATAAATAGACAAATACGTGGACGCGTATTTATTAAAAAATAATAAAGAAATGAAAATAAAAAATAAAAAATAAATAAAAAAAATAAAATAAAAATAAAATAACATAAAACAAATAAAATAAAAAACAAAAAATAAATAAAAT
>NW_011251034.1:0-396 GCF_000146605.3 Meleagris gallopavo
GGTTAATGAACATTTAATGAAGTCTGAAGCATCCCATCCTGTTTTCACACTGCTCAGAATATGCAACTGTTTCATGAAAAGCATCCCCAGGCTTCACCTGTACCATTTAGGAATAGAAATTAAGCAGTATCTCTGAAGCTTTTGAAAGAGCTTCAAAGTGCATAGTATGCTTTTCCCAAAATGTAAATTTGGGAAAAACATTTCAACAAAACTTCAAATAAAAACACATGTTTGAAAACATGAGGTTTTCAACAAACAAAATTTAAAATTCGTATGTTTCCAGAGATGTAAGAGTTGGGAGTCCTTGAAATAAGGTTACTTTTTATTCAGTTTCTACCAACTCTACAAATTTTTACTTTTTCTAAATAGCAATAACTGTTCAGACTGACTTAAAAT
>NW_011251035.1:0-424 GCF_000146605.3 Meleagris gallopavo
AGCAGGGAGAGGGAGGTGATTGTCCCCCTCGACTCGGCTCTGGTGCGGCCCCATGTGCAGCACTGCGTCCAGGCCTGGGGCTCCAGCACGGGAATGATGTGGAGCTTTTGGAGCAGGTCCAGAGAAGGGCCACGAAGATGATCAGAGGGCTGGAGCCCCTCTCTTAGAAAGAAATGTTGAGGGAACTGGGATTGTTTGTGTGGGAGAAGAGAAAGCTCTGGAGATAGCTCATGACAGCCTTCCAAGACTCGAAGGGAGCGCATAAGCAGGAGGGGGCAACGGCTGTTTAGGAGGGTGGATAGCGATAGGACAAGGGGAAATGGTTTTCAAGTGAGACAGGGGAGGTTTAGGTTGGTTATTAGGAGGCAGCTTTTCTACGCCCACGGGTGGGTGACGCACTGGAATGTGTGCTTGAGAGTCACTT
>NW_011251036.1:0-426 GCF_000146605.3 Meleagris gallopavo
TACCTGCAGGAAAATGCTGAATAAGCAAATACTACAATTTTAGGGGTTGTTTTGTAGATGCCTATAACATGGATAACTCTATCAGAATTTTTCTAACTTTAACCCTACATTACAATTTTACTTCAAAACCATACTTATCCTCTTGTTCCCCTCTACCCCCCAGCGAGTACATTCCTTAGGCAAACTCACTGTGTTGTAGCAGACTGCCATTTGATTAAACTGTCAACTAATTCATAATGATTTCCCTTTTATCCAGTTGCTCTCAAACTTGGAAAAAACAGATTATGGCTGAAATATTCCTTGCTTGGTTTCTACCCAAAATATTTTAATTTTTCAATCAGAAATTCAGAGTGCAAGCATAGGAAATACACAACATTTGTCATTATAAAAAAAGCAGTGTTTGGAACATCTATACAACTGCACTGG
>NW_011251037.1:0-400 GCF_000146605.3 Meleagris gallopavo
TTGTTGCCACTGTTTTTCAATTATTTCGGGGTCCCCTATTTTCTTTTTTTTCCGGGGGTCGCGGATCCGCGGATCCCTCCGCCTTCTAGTCACGGAACCGGGCCGAACCAGCCCGTAAACCGTTGACATTCTTGGTGGAGAATGCGGGCAATAGTTGCTTGTTAGCTTTTTGAACAAATCTCTCTCTCCGCTCTCAGACAGCTTCATTGGGGAAAGTTTATCTGTTTCACCAGTACTGTCTGAAAGCGTGACCTTGAAAAGTCCAGGCGGACTGCCAATACTCTAGGATATTTGTAAACTTTGAGCCTTGCTATCTTGTTTCTGTTAAAAAGAAAAAAAAAAAAAGACTTTCTCTACTGAAACTGCCTTTTAAGGGGCTACATGCCACTGTCTCTTCTTT
>NW_011251038.1:0-301 GCF_000146605.3 Meleagris gallopavo
ATCACTTTAATCTCAAGGAAAAAACAATCCAACTACACAACACAGAATAAGATTCAGCTGCCTAAAATAAGCAACTCACGAAGTAGCAACAAAAGATGGAAAGTCTCCAGAAGAGATAAACAAAGCACACAGGCTGCATCTGTCTGCTTCACACACGAAGAGATCACCTACCACAAGTTAAGTCAATTGCTGCCTTCCACCTGCTGTTAAATAAAAATAATGTGGTTCTGCATGAGTTATTAGTCAATAACTTACACAGAGTGACTGATGTCATTAAGACTGACTATTTCCACCCTGAAGT
>NW_011251039.1:0-360 GCF_000146605.3 Meleagris gallopavo
TATAATTATCTATTATACATACATGAAATAGACATGAATATAGACAAAAATTAAAATACCATAAATAATTTCTTGTGCATATCTAGATACAGGAATGCGTTCAGTTAGAGGCACTGATAAGCAGGCATTTAATGCACCTTGCTTTGGCTGTTTCAGCAGGTCTGCATCAGAATCCTGACTGTAAGTGACATCTGTGAGTGTCTTGAGAAGGATAGCTCAAATCTTGTATCATGCACGAGCATGGAGGAGCTGATTTCCTCTTGATTCACTCTTGATTTTTCAGTGCATAGTGGTCAGATGGAAGAGAAATGGAGTCCAAATGTCCTGATTGGAGAACACAGCTGTTCTGGGTTCTAGAAA
>NW_011251040.1:0-458 GCF_000146605.3 Meleagris gallopavo
AAAGCATCCACAGCCTCTCCAGCACTTCTCCACTCTCTGTAAAGAGCTTCCCCACCATCTAATCTAAACCTTTGCTCCTTAAAACCATTCCCCCTTGTCCTGTCACTATCTACTCAAGTTAAAAATTGATTCCTCTCCTGTTTATGATCTCCTTTTAAATACTGGAAAGCTGCAGTGAGGTCTCCTCACAGCCTTCTTGTCTCCAGGCTGAACAAGCCCAGCTCCCTCAGCCTGTCTTGATAGGGGAGACCTGAACCTGTAAACTTTTGCTTCATAGCAGTTCTAGAAAACCATGGTTTGGGCATAGAAATGTATGTAAGACTTTTAATGAGCAGGGAGACTGTCTTAGGTGAGTCAGTCAGCTATTCAGGAAATATTTTGAGGGGATGTAAGACATGCAGGAATCTAAGAGCACTTTTCCAAATCCTCCACAGTTTTACATGTGATTGTTAATAGAT
>NW_011251041.1:0-425 GCF_000146605.3 Meleagris gallopavo
ACATTCCACGTGCGTCACCACCCTGTGCGTGAAAAGCTGCCTCCTAATAACCAACCTAAACCTCCCCTGTCTCACTTCAAAACCATTTCCCCTTGTCCTATCGCTATCCACCCTCCTAAACAGCCGTTGCCCCCTCCTGCTTATGCGCTCCCTTCGAGTCTTGGAAGGCTGTCATGAGCTATCTCCAGAGCTTTCTCTTCTCCCACAGAAACAATCCCAGTTCCCCTCAACATTTTCTTTCTAAGAGAGGTGCTCCAGCCCTCTGATCATCTTCGTGGCCCTTCTCTGGACCTGCTCCAAAAGCTCCACATCATTCCCGTGCTGGAGCCCAGGCCTGGACGCAGTGCTGCACATGGGGGCCCACACCAGAGCCGAGTAGAGGGGGACAATCACCTCCCTCTCCCTGCTGGTCGCTCTCTTTGATG
>NW_011251042.1:0-484 GCF_000146605.3 Meleagris gallopavo
CAGAATATCTTCTGATCTTATAATTGGTTTTGTAGCCTCATCCTTGGGAGACTAAGTTAACCAACAAGATTTGTGCAGATTTGACCAGAAGATATGGACAGAACAGCCAACTATCCAGACATCCGTCCTCACCCTGTTACCATCGTTTTCTGCAGCACGTTCTGTGAACTATTCAGGCAGACAGAGGAAACCGTAGCGACCCGTAACTTGGTTTCCAGATGTTCCGGCAACAGCGGGTGCGACACTAAAGCACTGAGCGCCTCGCCCCGCAGCCCACTCGCTCAGTTCCCCACCAAGGCTGAGTGGGGCACGAGCGCGGCCATAGTCCCGCGTGGCTCACAGCCCAGGGAGCGAAGTTCGGCGAGTGCGAGTTGCATCCAACAGAGAGTGGCTGAGCGCCCAATACAGAGCGCCCTTGCGCTGCCTGCAGACACTTCATTGCAACATACAGATAAAATACAACACAGCCTCGCCGGCACTGAAG
>NW_011251043.1:0-400 GCF_000146605.3 Meleagris gallopavo
GAGGTGCACGCTGACCTGTGCTGTGGCTGGAGCTAGCAGGGCTGTAAATGGCTGTGCTGATGGGTCGTGCCTTGCAGAGAGCTGGGGCCAGCAGCTGGGAGATGATGGCTTCACAGCAGCCCTTCTGCAGATCACCATGATTTGTGTTGGACTGCAGCCCTGCACAGTGCCTCGGGTGAGGCAATGGGCTGGAGGCAGGTGATGTTAGTGGGTGGGAACCACTAAAGCGACAATCTTCCACATTCCTGGGCCTTGTACAGGATTTGGGATCTTGAGTTTATTTGTTTAGAGTGATTTGCAAACTTCTGCAGTGCCCAGTCTCCGGTGTTTGGTCTGTCCACTCTTGAAGTCAGTGGAAGTCTTCCTGGTAATTTGGTTATTCAACTGTTCCATGAGTACC
>NW_011251044.1:0-473 GCF_000146605.3 Meleagris gallopavo
TATGAAGTCTGCGCTCTGCTTCCTTTTTTAGGTCTGACATGAAGGCGGGGGCCCGGGCAGCAATTTTGCAGGTGAGGAATGCCTTTTCATCATCCCACTGAAACATGGGATGGAATCTCAACAAGAACCCATTCTCCCTGGATACAGCCATTCAGAAGGGCACCGTTGGAGCTGGAAACTCCTCCCCAGCCCAGCTTTTCTGCTGAGACACCTCCCAGCAACCACCCAGCACCAAACCCAGCTCACCTGGTCACTGCTCAGCCTAAGCTGTGCCCAGCTCACACACACGCCGCAGCGGTGCTTCCAGTGGGCTCTCACAAGGTAATCTCTCGAGAAAAGCACAGAGCTCAGTCTCCGTGTGCAACACGCTCACCAGAGCACCAGCTCTGCTCACCAGCTGTGGGACAAACGCCTCCAGCCCAGCAACGATTGTGAGTGCCTGCATCACTTCTGTGCTTTCATCATAAGCAAAG
>NW_011251045.1:0-499 GCF_000146605.3 Meleagris gallopavo
ACCTGAAGGGCCCTACAGGAAAGCTGGGGAGGGACTTTTTATCTGGGCAGGTAGCGACAGGACAAGGGGAAATGGCTTTAAACTGGAAAAGGGAAGATTTAGACTACATATCAGGAAGAAATTTTCTACTGTGGGGATGGGGAGACACTGGAACAGGTTGTCCAGCAAGGTTGTGAATGCCTCCTCCCTCCAAGCATTCAAAGCCAGGCTGGATAGGACTTTTGAGCAACCTGATCTAGAGGGAGGTGTCCCTGCCTATAGCTTGGGTTTGAAACTAGCTCATCTTAAAGGTCTCTTCCACTCCATACCATTCTATGATTCTATTCTATGATTCTATATTCATAAGGCTCTTCTTGTTCTCTAAGTTGTTGTGCTACTTGAATAGAATAATCTTGCAAAGACTTGCTTAGAAGATGCAGTTAAATTTGCTGAAGCCTAAGGACACAGACTGCTGGACTTTCACCCAGCTGCAAGTAAGGAAGGCCACACAGCTTACTCT
>NW_011251046.1:0-419 GCF_000146605.3 Meleagris gallopavo
CCACAAAAACAGGAGGGCAAGGGAATGCCCAGGCAAAGGCAAGGGCCAAGAGAACATGGAAGGAAATGCCAAGGATGACGGCCCAGACAATACGGCAGGGAACGCCAAAACTGAATGCCGACATGAATGTGGCAACACAAAGCCAAGGGGAATGGCCAAGAGAATGGGGCAAGGAACACAAAAATAGGAGGACAAGAGAATGTAATAGTGAAAACAGTGCAAGACCAGAGACAAGCAAGACACAGAACAAAGAGGATAGGCAGCCTTCTGTGGGCACCATGAAGCGCAATTCAGAGCTCTGGGGGAACCCTATTGTGCCGGCGTCTGGAATGGGTAAACGCTGGCGGGTGTGCATCGCCCTTACCTGCTGGGCGGACATGACCAGTCAGCAAAGTGAGGTTCCGGGGCATGCCGGGAAA
>NW_011251047.1:0-501 GCF_000146605.3 Meleagris gallopavo
GCTCGATTCTCCTTTTCCTTCAGTGGCCTCTGCAACTTGTCGTGTGGGGCTCCACACAGCGGCTTTCCATCTACGGTGTTTCCCCACAATACAACACGATCCATCTGTGAATAGGGCATATGTCTTCTCATTTTCGGGTAGTTCATTGTATGGTGGGGCCTCTTTAGCACGTGATATCTCTTCTGCTGGCGGTGTTCCAAACTTTTTGCCTTCAGGCCAGTCCATGATCACCTCTAGGATTCCTGGACGGTTGAGATTCCCCATCCGCGCTCGCTGCGTAATCAGCGCAATCCACTTACTCCAAGTGGCATCAGTAGCATGATGGGTGGAGGGACCCTTTCCCTTGAACATCCAGTTCAGCACTGGCAGTCGAGGTGCCAGAAAGGGAGCTGTGTTTCTGTACCGATTACTTCAGAAGCAGCCCGAACCCCCTCATACGCGGCTAAGATCTCCTTCTCAGTTGGAGTGTAGCACTCTTCAGACCCTCTGTACGCCCGACTC
>NW_011251048.1:0-312 GCF_000146605.3 Meleagris gallopavo
CCCAAAAGACTCCTGGCTGTTTGGGTCCTCAGGTGGTCCAGAACCTGATCTGCCATGGCAGTGTGGGATGGGAAGGGGTGTGTGGGACTGAGGAAGCAATGGCAGTCCCCACCTCACCAAAGCAAAGATGAGGGCTGTGCATAATGAGCAGTTATCAGACAAGATGGAAGCAAAAAATGGTGTTGGGTAGCTGAGCCTTCTCTGGTGGTAAGCAACATCGTGCACAGAGTGCAGCCATGTGCTCCGAGCAAGGAGCACAGGGTTTTGTGGCAAAGGAGGCCCCGGATGCAAGGGGCAGTGCCTTCATGACTG
>NW_011251049.1:0-342 GCF_000146605.3 Meleagris gallopavo
AATTGTCCTTTGCAGGAGGAAGTTGTGTGTGTTATTTGCTAGGATGCTGCAAGTTTTCTTTCTTTCCTCCTTGGCTGCTCTTTGGTGTGATGTGCCAAGCTCTCCGATTGGCCCTTTCTCTCGGTGGTTGTTTTCCTTTGCTATTTTAGCTATTTTCCTTTCTTCTTTCTTCTTTGTCACTTGGTTTTGCCTTGCGTTGCTTCTAGTTTGCTGAATTTCTTTCTCTACTACCCTTGCTATTTGTAGATGTCCTTTTCTCTGCTGCTCCTCTCTTGCTTGGCTTTGCATTGTTTGTTTTTGTTGGTGTTGGTTCTTTACTTACGCAATTCCTTTCTTTGCATG
>NW_011251050.1:0-544 GCF_000146605.3 Meleagris gallopavo
CACATTTCACTTGGAAATTGGGCCTGTGCTTCCAAAAAGATGATATTTTCTCCCAGGCATACCTGTTTTCTTCAAACTACCGCACGTTTTCTCCCAAAAAGACTAGATGACAAGACCAAATTGGACACTTGCAACCAAGAATAGGACATCTTCTCCCACTAATACCACTTCTCTCCCAAGGATAGGACATTTTCCCTAAATGCTATGGCAGTTCTGCTAAGAAATACTCCTTTCCTTCCCTAAATGGGACATATGCACCCACAAAGACCACGACTCCGAGAAATTCCTCCCAGTTCCTCCCAATTACACTCCATTACATTCCTCATCATGACACTTACTCCCAGACTTTTGGCATTTTACTGCGGAAAGACCATTTCGATCCAGAATATATGCCATTGGCCCTCACAAACACCGATTGCCTCACAAGATGTGGCACATCCCACCAGAAAGACCATTGCTAGCCCCCAAAAGATGGCATTTACTCCCAGAAACACCAGCTTTCTCACACATTCCTCACCTTTTCCCCGCCACATAAGACCTTTCC
>NW_011251051.1:0-448 GCF_000146605.3 Meleagris gallopavo
AGAGGCCCGGATGCAGGGCAGTGCCTTCATGACTGTATTGTGTCCAACAGGTGGCAGCAGAGCTGCGGTGCTCCCAAGTGCCGTAACAACTGCACGGAGAGATGTGTTGGTCTCGGTGGAAACAGCAAGGAAGTGGAATGTGCATTTCCCGGCATGCCCCGGAACCTCACTTTGCTGACTGGTCATTGTCTGCCCAGCAGGTAAGGGCGATGCACACCCGCCAGCGTTTACCCATTCCAGAGCCCGGCACAATAGGGTTCCCCCAGAGCTCTGAATTGCGCTTCATGGTGCCCAGAAGGCTGCCTATCCTCTTTGTTCTGTGTCTTGCTTGTCTCTGGTCTTGCTCTGTTTTCACTTATTACATTCTCTTGTCCTCCTATTTTGTTGTTCCTTGCCCATTCTCTTGGCCTAATGACCCTTGGCTTTGTGTTGTCCACATTCATGTCGG
>NW_011251052.1:0-361 GCF_000146605.3 Meleagris gallopavo
CCAAGCTGTGCATTAAATAGCAGAACGTGAGCACAGAGAGCACACAGAGAGCAATGGGGGCGTCGTGAGTAACAGGGTCAACATTTTCCAGTGTACACATCTGCTGCAGTGGTTGTCAAAAGGTCCCACTGCGATGGCTCTCGTTCTGTGTTTCGTGCAGGTAGCATCCAGCCCGAACAGATACGAATGTCAGTTTCTGATTGCACTCATTTTGGCATCAGTCCAATTTACATGTACTGATTGGTATGGATTTTGTTACAAATTCAGACGAACCAAATTAGGAGAGAGCTAGGAAATCCTATGATGGTTAAGAGTGCTCTGGTCGTTGCTCAAGATTGTTATTGTAGTTCCTTTCCTTTTC
>NW_011251053.1:0-503 GCF_000146605.3 Meleagris gallopavo
TGAGAGCGAAGCAGTGCAATTCCGATGCCGAGAACGTGCAAATTCAGCCTCCTGCACTACCTCCGTAGGGAGGTTTTTTCTCCGCAGGCCAGAAAGGATCGCTCCCCACTTTCTGTCACGCTCTCTCTCCCTGGGAGCGAAACAAATGTCGCTCCCCGAACTTCCAACAGCCTTATTAGAGAGGGTTTTGCTCTCCACTCTTTTCCTCCGAGCATGCACAAGCGTAGCCATGGAGAACAACACCAAAAAAAGAATTGCCGCTCGAAATGAAGGCAGAGACGTCGTATTCACAGCTAGGCCTAGTGCATTCTGCATGTACCCAAGGCGAAGTGCAAACCGCTCCTCTCCGACGTGCGGACGCGAGACCGCTCGCGCGTCGGAGAAAGCAGCAGGCGACAAGTCGCCCGTTCTCGGCAAGTGAGAAACACGAGAGCGCTGCTGACGGCTGAAAGCGGCACTCGGGAGAAGCGCGATTTCTCGACCAGCGTCGGCAAACTCTCCGG
>NW_011251054.1:0-508 GCF_000146605.3 Meleagris gallopavo
AGGCTGTTTGCCCCGTAAATTGTAGGTGAAAGGAGAGGTTTAAGGGGAGTTGGCAAAAGAACAGTCCAGTAAGTATTGCTGTGGCTACCAGCAGACAGTTGGCTTGTTTTTACAGCGTTTCTTTCTTTATAAACATTTTTCTTAAGCTTGTTCCTGTGGAAATGACAGTCTCTTCCACGTGGATCCCAATTCCCTGAAGCCAGAGCAGTCCCTGAAATAAGCAGCGCTGCTCTGAATCTGAACTTGTCAAAGTCCGTTCAAGTTTGGCACCAAAAGTAGGCCTGATTCCCGGCCCTGTGGGTCTCAGTGGCCGCTCCCTGCCACCCTCTGTGGCATCATGGTCACCACCTCATGGGGGATGTGGGTGCGGGCCCTCAGCTCCAAAGCAGGAAGGTAACAGCTCCACAGCTTCTCTGAGCAACCTATTCCAGTGCACCACTGCCCTCCGATTCAAGAATTTCCTCCCAGCGTCCAAGCTCTATTTATCTGGCGTCTTTGTTCAATATTG
>NW_011251055.1:0-351 GCF_000146605.3 Meleagris gallopavo
GCAAAGAATACACGGTCATGGCGAAGCACCGATGACCACCGAGTCTGCAGGAGGCCAACATCTTGGCATCCGTGCCCGGGAGGAGGAAAGGGTAGCTACTGGGCATGCTGCTGCCTCCACCACACACGCACCTTCAGGGTCGCCAGCCCAGAAGGAGGCTGTCCCTGCCAGCTGGAACAAAACACCTCTCTGGAGGAAGGCAAAGCACTGCCAGTCATGCCAAGGAGACGGAAGGGTAGCTACCGGGCATGGATCCACCCAGCCAGCAGAGGAAAAGCCGACCGGCCAGCACAAAGCAAGAGGCAAGGATGCCCACGAGGCGTGGACCCACCTGGGAAACCCAGGAAGGAG
>NW_011251056.1:0-449 GCF_000146605.3 Meleagris gallopavo
TCTAGATCCAGCTGAACATTCTGTTCCAGAGCACAACTCAAAACTACAGAGGAAACAAAGGGAGCTCTACGTAGGCAGAATAAAAAGAATGCTATGTTCCTTCAGTATTGAAAATCAACGACACAAGCCACTCCCAGAACACCGCTATAAGGTAAACACAGCGGCACAGAAGAAAGCATCCATGTTTTCCCAAACCACTGCTCCAAGGGAAAAAAAGGAAATAAAAGAGATTTATTTTATATGCTACCTGCTTGAAGGCATATACCACTCTCACTTCAAAAGCATGAAAGAGAAAACTAAAATGCACAGAGTACTCTCTTCCAACAACACGTGCAGTTGGTCGGGCAGCAAATGGCGCAGCTCCGTATCACAAAGAACTGCAGTCATGAGCACCGAGCTCCCCAGCGCCAGCCAAACCAACCAGACGTGCCGATGGACAGGCAGAATCC
>NW_011251057.1:0-331 GCF_000146605.3 Meleagris gallopavo
AGTTCAGAAAAATCCCGGGAGAAAGTTATAAATGCTTCCAGCAAGAAACATAAATAAAAACATTAGTCAGTCTCAAGCCTCATTTCCTCAGTGATGGGAGGTAACAATGCCATAAATCACTGGTTACCTTTAAATCATATGATCCTTTGTGCCATAGACCTTTTGGTAATCTTTACATTTACCATCCTGGGAATATTTGCTGAATAAATATTTACAAGACCAACACACTATTTCAGAACAGACTTTTTTGTTAAACTGTGCTTGAAAAATAAACTTGGGCGATGGGAAGGGGAACGTCCTCCAGCCAAGTATCATTTATTACTAGATTTAT
>NW_011251058.1:0-494 GCF_000146605.3 Meleagris gallopavo
ATCAAACAAGCCAAAAGGATGAAACCACACTGGGGGGAAGGGCGATGGCTAAAGTATAAATACGGAGAGGCATGGCAGGTTGATTATATCACCTTGCCACGATCTCGCAGTGGTAAATGTTATGTGCTTACTATGGTGGAGGCAACAACTGGGTGGCTTGAAACCTATGCAGTACCCCATGCTACCGCCCGAAATACCATATTAGGTCTTGAGAAACAAGTCCTGTGGCGACATGGTACCCCAGAAAGAATTGAGTCAGATAATGGGACTCATTTTAAAAAATTCTCTTGTAAATACTTGGGCCAAAGATCATGGCATTGAGTGGATTTACCATATTCCCTACCATGCACCAGCTTCTGGTAAAATTGAACGATACAATGGGTTGTTAAAACTATGCTGAAAGCAATGGGAGGCGGTACATTTAAACACTGGGAGAAGCATTTGGCAGAAGCCACCTGGTTAGTCAATACCAGAGGATCTATCAATCGTGATGG
>NW_011251059.1:0-345 GCF_000146605.3 Meleagris gallopavo
AGAGTCCAGCGGAGGGCCACAAAAGATGGTGAAGGGCCTGGAGCATCTCCCCTATGAAGAAAGGCTAAGTAAACTGGGTCTGTTTAGCCTTGAGAAAAGAAGACTGAGAGGGGACCTGATCCAGGTTTTATAAATATCTGAGGTGTGGCGGCCATAGCGGTGAGGCCAGTTCTCTTTTCAGTGGTACGTGGAGACAGGACGAGGGGAAACGGACATAAGCTGCAGCACAGGAAGTTTTGCACGAATGTGCGTAAGGAACTTCTTCACGGTGAGGGTGACGGAGCACTGGAACAGGCTGCCCAGGGAGGTTGTGGAGTCTCCTTCTCTGGAGATATTCAAGTCTCG
>NW_011251060.1:0-465 GCF_000146605.3 Meleagris gallopavo
CTACAAGAACGGGCCGTAAGGAGGATCCGGGGAACTACAGGCCTGTCAGCCTGACCTCGGTACCAGGGAAAGTTATGGAGCAAAATCATCTTTGGTGAGATCACGCGTCCAGGGGGCATCAGGCCCAGCCAGCATGGGTTCGTGAAAGGCAAGTTGTGCTTGACCAACCTCATCTCCTTTGACGTCTGGGTGACCAGCCTGGTAGACGAGGGAAAGGCTGTTGATGTAGTCTACCTAGACTTCAGCAAAGCCTTTGACACGGTCTCTCGCGGTATTCTTCTGGGGAAACTGGCTGCCCGTGGCCTGGACAGGTATATTCTTCTTTGGTTGGTGCTTGGCTGAACAAGAGCTGACAGTGTGCCCAGGTGGCCAAGAGGGCCAAGGGCATCCTGGCCTGCATTAGAAATAGTGTGGCCAGCAGGAGCAGGGAGGTAACCAGTCCCTCTGCACTCAGCACTGGTGAGG
>NW_011251061.1:0-411 GCF_000146605.3 Meleagris gallopavo
TTCAAGTGAGACAGGGGAGGTTTAGGTTGGTTATTAGGAGGCAGCTTTTTCACGCCCAGGGTGGTGACGCACTGGAATGTGTGCTTGAGAGTCACTTGCAGGATGATCTGCTCCATGATCCGTGACCAGCACAGAGGTGAGACTGACATGCTGGTAGTTCCCCGCGTCACACTTTCTATCCTTCCTAAGAGGTGTGCTGTCACCTTTTTTCTCCTCACCAGGGACTTGACCTGACTGCCTCGACTTGTGAAATACCATGGAGAGTGGCTCGGTGACTGCAGCGGTGAATTCCCTCGGAACTCTGGGACTCATCTCGTCAGGACCCAAAGACTCGTGGATGTTTGGGTCCTCAGGTGGTCCAGAACCTGATCTCCATGGCAGTGTGGGAGTGGGAAGGGTTCTGTGGGACTG
>NW_011251062.1:0-436 GCF_000146605.3 Meleagris gallopavo
CAGGGTTGGAAGGGACCTGAAAGATCACAAATCCCCAACCCCCTGCCACACGCAGGGCCACCAACCTCCACATTTCACACCAGCCCAGGCTGCCCAGGGCCCCATCCAGCCTGGCCTTGAACACCTCCAGGGATGGACGGGGCATCCACAGCCTCTCTGGGCAGCTGTTCCAGCACCTCTCCACTCTCTCTGTAAAGAACTTCCCCCTGACATCCAACCTCCATCTTCCCTTTGTCAACTTCAAACCATTTCCCCTTGTCCTGCAGTTATCTCCCCTTTCCAAGAGTTGATTCCCCCTCCTGTTTGTAGGCTCCCTTTAGGTCTGAAAGGCTGCAATCCTTGCTATCTGTTCTTTATTACAAGGTTGCAGCTCTTCACAGTATACTCCATGCTACTACGACGTGTCGCCAAAGCCGACATCTGCTGTTTCGTCTCC
>NW_011251063.1:0-485 GCF_000146605.3 Meleagris gallopavo
ACATGACGGACAGGGTCTTCATGACTGGGCTTCAGGGGCTGGCCGCGGTCACTGTGGAGAAGGGAAGAGCGTGGTCAGCAGTCGTGGAGACAGGGCACCTACCCTGGGCTGCAGCCCCGACAGCAGAGTTGCAGGGTTTCAGGCTGCACAAAAAAACCCTTTGTCTCATTTTGTCTTCAGAGTGACTCAAAACGAACCCCAGCACTGTCACAGCCTGGGCAGAGCACGGCAAAGGAACCCTAACCCTGTCAGCTCCCTTCCTAGATCCTGAGATCACTCAAAAAATCCTCTCAGAAGCGAAAAATCCTTTGCAGAAGGAAAAAGAACAGAAGGAGGAAGAGAGCACAGAAGAGCAGAGAAGGAAAGAGCAGTGAAGTAGAAGAGCAGAGAGTGCTCAGAACAGAAGAACAGGAGAGCATAAGATGTGCAAAGAGAATCCAGTGAAGCCAAAAGAGCAGGTGAGGAGAACAACAGGAGAAGAGAGG
>NW_011251064.1:0-327 GCF_000146605.3 Meleagris gallopavo
GGGGGACCGGCCGCACAAGAAGCCGCTCCCCGCTGCAAGGTCGGGCCTCAGGCTCCCACAGTCAGCCCCGAAGGCGTCATGCTGGGAGCCATACAACAGCCCAAGGTGCTCCACGCAGCACCCGCACCTCGGCCCACACCAGCAGCACCGAGGTCCTCGAGGGCTTCCCCTCTGCCTGCACGCACCAGACAATCCAGGCAACGAGGGCGGGCCCGCACTCGAAGCCGATCCCCAGTGGGGCGTCGCGCTTCAACTTCCCCGCAGCCGGCCCCGACGAGACCGTGGCAGCCGGTCCAGGCAGCGGGGGCCAGCCCGGGCACGAAGCCG
>NW_011251065.1:0-304 GCF_000146605.3 Meleagris gallopavo
GAGGTAGGCTTTGCATGTAAGCAAACACCATGGATGCAGAAGCTGAGAGAAGGCTCAACCGCCTTCCATATAACTAGCAGGGTAAAGACAGCAGGAGCGTTGTGATTGCCGCCTGGATGACCAGCAAGCCGCTGAACTAAGAATGCCCTCAAGACTGCTTTCTGTTTTGAAGAGCTGCCGCAGAGCAGTGATGGGATCTCTCCTGCTTCTCATTTTCTCTGCAGATCGTGTGCAGAAACTTCCCCGTGGAACGCACCGTCGACTTCATGATGGCCATCAAGGAGACCATCCGGACAGCCAAAGG
>NW_011251066.1:0-424 GCF_000146605.3 Meleagris gallopavo
TCTTCACCAAGTTAAAGGCAGGTGGTGCTTCTAGTGAGCCAAGGATTGGGTCAGTGGACCGGGTCCTGTGTCCAGCCCACGGCTGAGGTCTCCGGGCAGTGGGTTACAGGAAGTGAGCAGACTCTTACGCTCCTCTTTGGCAAGCCAGTAGTGCAAGTGTGGCAAGTTTATAAAACTGCCGGAGCCGTCTCGGTTGTGGTGTTGGTCCTCTTAGTGTGGCCAGAGAGAGATGCATCTTTGCATTGCCTTGGGGATACTGCTGCGCACCGGGAAGAGAAACAGCTGTTCTTAGACTTGCAGTTTCTGTTAAGCGCTCGCGATAAGGACCGAATGCATCTCCTGCAGCTTTCTCTGCTGATGTGCTCCTCAGCCTGACATCCTCCTCGTTTGTCCTTCAGCTCCTCACCGTGGCCTGTGCTCTCTG
>NW_011251067.1:0-301 GCF_000146605.3 Meleagris gallopavo
GTCGATCCGACATCTGCTGTTGCTGTGAGATCATTAATTTGAAATAATGCTTGGGAGAATATTTCTGTGTTGCTAAAAGTGGCTCTATAAGAGTTGATGATGTTGTTCATAAGGTCAACACTCGGCTCTCGAGTTTCTAGTTTGCTCCCCTGGTTTTTCACTCTGTGGCCCACAGCCAGCTGGAGAGAGGAAAGGAAGAAGCATCTTCCATAGGGAAAGAAAGGGTGTGCCAAAAAAAAAAAAAGCAACAGATGAAACAAATTCCCTTAAGCAAGAAGTGATCAGTAAGAGGGGAAGGGTA
>NW_011251068.1:0-440 GCF_000146605.3 Meleagris gallopavo
TATTTTGTTTGTCTATATTAAGCATGATGTAGTGATGTGGAATAAGGGGTGGAATGTCATGGTTTCATGATTTTTCATTATCGGTATTCCACATCATAACATCATGCAATGTACTGGGGGTTTGACTGCTGATGCTCAAGTTCCGGGTGCCTGTCCAGAGGAGAAGAGCAGCTACGTTTCCCCAGGGGGCTTTGCGGTCAGCGAGGAGATATAACTCCCGGCAAGGTCACCTGATGCTCGCTTCTCTGCCTGCGCTGCTTCGCTTGCGCTTCTCTGCCTGCGCTTCTCGCCTGCGCTTCTCTGCCTGCGCTTCTCATCTCAGCGTTGTGGTAAGGCCGATCCACCATCAATTTCACATTCTCTCTCCTTATAAAATTCTGTTGATTACCATTATTTTAGTAAATTTACTTTGTTTTACCTCAGATTGTTGCCACTGTTTT
>NW_011251069.1:0-389 GCF_000146605.3 Meleagris gallopavo
AGCATCCAGAGAAGGGCAACAAAGCTGATAAAAGGGTTGGAAGGCATGTCTTGTGAGGAGAGGCTGGATACTCAGGATGCCCAGTCTGGAAGAAGCTGAGAGGCAAAACCCTTGCTCTCAGCAACTACTTGAGGAGAGGAATCAAAGAGAGGTGCTGGGCTCTCTGCTCCTGGAAACTGATGGCAGGACAGGAATGGCACAGAGCTGCACATGGGGAGGCCAGACTGGATATATGGGAACATTTCTTTATCATGAGGTGTTCAGACACTCCAACAGGCTTCCTTGTGAAGTGGTTGTGCCCTGTGCCTGTCAGGGTTCAAGAGGAACCACTGGACAGTTTATTCCTTAAGAAATCTCCACTTTTGGACTAGAGAAATATGACTAATAAA
>NW_011251070.1:0-305 GCF_000146605.3 Meleagris gallopavo
CCGTCTGGGATGCGGTGGCCGCCTACGTACGGGAGCAGCTCCTGGGGCAGAAGGTGTGTTGGCTGTCGGGGTTCCTCCTCTCCCTGTCCAGCTCAGCCTGGACTTCCTCCCAGTCTTCCCCTCCACACAAAGCAGGAAACTCCCCCACGTTTCTCAGCTGGGCATCCCACGGCCTTCCTGCAAATGCACGATCACTTGTGCTGGGCACTGCCGTGTCTCACGGCTGATCCCGCTCTCTGGAAGCCTCTGGATCCCATGAGGCTGCTTCTGCCCGCTGCTGTGCTGCATCTGGGAGGCGAGGGGAA
>NW_011251071.1:0-313 GCF_000146605.3 Meleagris gallopavo
CACATTGACCTCAATATCAAGCTCCAGGGGACATCACAATGTAACTGACTGCCAGGTGAACTCTGGACTGTAGATTACACCCATGCAAGGTCAATGGCCCAGGCAATTTTTCCACATGCTTTTCTGCCCACTTACGTGGTTTGTATCGTAGCAGTTTGCAACACGCATATTAATGGCTATAAATACATGAAATGTGAATATTGCTACAGATCATGTCAAAGCCATTTTTTAAGTCAACAAACAGTACAAAAATTCTGAGGTAGAAACACTTTCTCAAACTTTCAATTGCCCCTGAAACAAGTTAAGGTTGCCA
>NW_011251072.1:0-448 GCF_000146605.3 Meleagris gallopavo
CATCTGGCATGTGCCCATTCAGTCTATATTACTCTTGTTGCCTGATTCAAATCTTGTGCAGTACCAAGTTGAAATCCTGGGATCAGCGCTGGGCTGATAGGTCTACAGATTATCCGGGCTGTGCCATTTATCATGCAAGCTCTCTCCCAGGCATCTGGAACTTCCCCAGTGTGTTAAGATTTATTTTCTTTGGCCTCTTTTTTTCAGTCTGCTGGATACAGGTTGCTCAGCTCTTTGCCTGACTTTATTATCTGCAGTTTAACCTCCTCTTTGGTTACAACTAGAACAAAAGTATGTGATTACTGTTCATTGACATGAATAAATGATTAGGATTTTTTTCCCTTGGATATAAAACATAAATATTACAGATTAATCCTCTTTTTATTTTTATTTATTTGGTCAGGTTTTTACTATTTCCATCTCGTAATGGACTCATGTCATTGTTAAG
>NW_011251073.1:0-351 GCF_000146605.3 Meleagris gallopavo
GAGGAGAGGAGAGGAAAGTGCACTGCAGTTTGTGTTGGCTGGAGGAAAAGCACAACATTTCAGAGCGGAAAGGCAAATTTTAAGAAACGACGCTTGAAGACGTGAAGGTGGTGGTTGACTGAGCTAAGGTCTTCCTCCAGTCAGATGCTCTTCAAATGTTTCCAGATTTCTCTGTGCAAGAGGCTGATGGCAGAGGCCTTCCACGGAAGCGCAGCCTTGCGGAGAGGCTGAGGAAGAAGGCAGATCTTGAGCAGACACCAAGGAGAGGCACAGATGTAAGACAGGCATCAGGACTTCTGTACTGTCCTCTGGCTGCCGCCTCTTGCCTTCTGCAGGCCTTCTTTGACACCT
>NW_011251074.1:0-382 GCF_000146605.3 Meleagris gallopavo
AGACAAGATCACAGCCCTGAAAGAAAAAAGAAACCACTTACCCCATTCCAAGGACCAATACTCCCCCACACTCTCAAGTGAAGGAAGCAGCTTCCAGCTCCAAATACCTACCAGCCCTTAAGTACGCTCAGGGTTCCCTGCTAAAAAAACGAGAGAGCAGCTCCACAAAAGGAGGAGAGAAGAAGAAAAAAAAAAAAAAATAAATCATTCACACCATACACCAAAGAACAAGGCATACTCCAAAGGAAGCACTCCCCAGGTTCAGATGCTGCCCCTACTCTTCCCAGCCCTTAAATGGGATCAGGGAGGGGTGGAGCCTGGCTCTGCCCCACTCCACAGCCAAACTGCCCCCAGCTGTGCTCGCAGGGCTGCCACCCCGCCC
>NW_011251075.1:0-353 GCF_000146605.3 Meleagris gallopavo
TGCAATGCCCGCTGCATACCTGTAGCATTCGTTGGTGCTTTGTCAACCTCCACCTTCTTCCCCAGTGCTTCAGCAAGGCTGCGCTTCACTGGGATGCCACTCCCGTCACCTTCTGACAGAGAGAAAACAAGGAATACTTGAAGAACAGCTCTTTGGAGGACAGTGTCAGAACTGTCAACCACAACCTTCCAATTCTCAAGCATATTTTATTCAGTGTGCCCTTAGCTGTTCATTATTATTATTTTGCCATTTCTGCAGCCGGCACGGAACTGCAATTTTCCTCTCTCAGACATCAGAAATACCCTCCATGCAGTCATATTTGGACAAAGGCACCCCACGCTACATTACCAGAA
>NW_011251076.1:0-379 GCF_000146605.3 Meleagris gallopavo
TTACTGAGGGTACACTCAATCCCCTCATCTAGGTTGTCAAATAAAGATATTAAACAAGATGGGTCCCAGTACCCACTCCTGGGGGACACCACTCGTAACGGGTCGCCAGCTGGACTTAACTCCATTCACCACCACCCGTTGGGCACGGCCTTCTAGCCACTTTCTGACCCAAAGAAGCGTATACCTGTCCAACAGCCCTCTGGCCCTTAGGGCTCTTGGAACCCCTTAGTGCTCATGCTCCTGTAACGCTGGTCAGTAGTTACTTTCAGTAAATAGACACCTGTCAGACAACGCAACCTGCACATCATACAATCATCCCATTTTGGTTTGCTGGTCGAATGCTCTCCCACTTGTCCATTTCACAGAAATGGCACAGCCT
>NW_011251077.1:0-405 GCF_000146605.3 Meleagris gallopavo
CTTAGGGTGCACTCAACCCCACTGTTGATGTCCCTGATGAAGGGGAAACCCAGATACTTGTACCAACTGGGCGTAGAAGCCCTTGGGAGCAGCCCTGCGGAGGACTCGGGGATCCTGGTGGACAAAGAGCTGGACATAAGCCAGTAGTGTGCACTTGCAGCCCAGAAGGCCAACTAGATCCTGGGCTGCATTCAAAGAGGAGCGACCAGCAGGGAGAGGGAGGTGATTGTCCCCCTTGACTCGGCTCTGGTGCGGCCCCATGTGCAGCACTGCGTCCAGGCCTGGGGCTCCAGCACAGGAATGATGTGGAGCTTTTGGAGCAGGTCCCAGAGAAGGGCCACGAAGATGATCAGAGGGCTGGAGCCCCTCTCTTAGAAGAAATGTTGAGGAACTGGGATTGTTGTG
>NW_011251078.1:0-334 GCF_000146605.3 Meleagris gallopavo
AAAACAAAAAAACCCAAAAGCAAAGAAAAATAAAACAATTAAAAAAAACAGTAGAAAAGCACAGAAAAAAAAAGAAATGCAAAGAAAAATCAAAACCATACAGTGCAATATCATGGCAAAGTAAAGCATTCAAACAGGGGAAAGTGAAAGGAAAAAAAGCCAACTAAAGCTGAACAGAGTAAATGAAAAAAAAAGCGAGGAAAAATAAAAAGCCAAAGGAAAGAGAAGCAAAAACTGAAAGGAAAACAAAGCAAAGAATGAAAACCTAAAAAGCCATGCAGAGGAATGCCGAAGGTATCCGTGCCACTGAGACAGAACTGCAACAGCACCAAGC
>NW_011251079.1:0-479 GCF_000146605.3 Meleagris gallopavo
CATTCCCTCTACACAACCCCTCTGATTGTGGAATAAAACAGCCAAGTCTGGAAGGCCGCCTTTGCTTGCCTGGGACAGGAGGGGATGGGAAGACACCAATCAACTGCCGGTTTCCACTTGATTCCATTTCCATCTATCGACTTGGGCTTTTGCCCATTTTACTCCTGAATGTTAGCAATTGGAGTAAGTCATCAATAAAATCAACTCAACACCTATATGTATGCTTTCTTGTTACTCCTTTTTCCTCACCGCTGCACGCAGGAATGCGCCAGCGCTTCCTGAAGCCTTTCAAACATCAGTGCGTTGGGAACCGCTGATGCTTGCTTGATCAGCCATTTGCATGAGTGATGTCTGCCACGAGCTGAAGTAAAGATAACGAAGCAAATAGCAAAGGGAGGCCGGCCGTGGGCAGTGCAGCCCTTCCAGCGCCGACAGGTAGATTTAGGGAGATGCCCGGGGCTTACGGGACAACGGTTCAA
>NW_011251080.1:0-304 GCF_000146605.3 Meleagris gallopavo
CTGTGATGCAGTCACACTTCTGTGTGTGAATTCTGTGCTTGATTAAATCCAAAACAAATCTCTATGCCACGATGAGCAAAGCATGCAATCAACCAAATGAGGTCAAAATATTCTTTCTCACCCTTCCCTTCCCTTTCCTGCGCTTGAAGCAGCAACCCGCTGATCATCGGGGGCTCAGTTTGCCATCAGAGATTGTCAGTGGTCATCTGAAGGCTTTGTTGGCTGTCAGAGGGCTCCACTGATCACCAGAGATCTTCACTGACGGTCAGAGGGCTTCTTGAATCAACAGAGGGTGTCATGGGTC
>NW_011251081.1:0-358 GCF_000146605.3 Meleagris gallopavo
GGAGCAGGTCCAGAGAAGGGCCACGAAGATGATCAGAGGGCTGGAGCACCTCTCTTAGAAAGAAATGTTGAGGGAACTGGGATTGTTTCTGTGGGAGAAGAGAAAAGCTCTGGAGATAGCTCATGACAGCCTTCCAAGACTCAAAGGGAGCGCATAAAGCAGGAGGGGGCAAACGGCTGTTTAGGAGGGTGGATAGCGATAGGACAAGGGGAAATGGTTTTCAAGTGAGACAGGGGAGGTTTAGGTTGGTTCTTAGGAGGCAAGCTTTTTCACGCACAGGGTGGTGGCGCACTGGAATGTGTGCTTTAGAGTCACTTGCAGGATGATCTGCTCCATGATCCGTGACCAGGCACAGAGG
>NW_011251082.1:0-422 GCF_000146605.3 Meleagris gallopavo
GGTGGGAGAGAGAACCGGCATTTCCAGGGAGCTTGGCAGCAGACGCCTGTTCTCTGTTTTCCTTCTAAAGTGAGCGTTCAGTTTCTCTAAGAGCAAGAGGAAGGAAATTTCATTTTCAAAGAGCATTTTCAAAGGAAATGTGGTACCCTGAAAACCAGCTGGGACGTGGGACTGGTTTTTAGTCGCAATTACACTTTTAGAAGAGACAAATGCAAACGCATCAAAAACACACGGAATCACCACGGTTGGAAAGACCTCCAAGACCACCGATCCAACCATCCCCTACACCAGTATTCACCACTAAACCACGTCCCTCAGCACGACGTCTAAACTTTTCTTGAACGCTGTTGGCAATATCCAAATAATTTTCCAGGACGGTTTCTCTCGTAAAGCAGATTCTATTCGCGATTGCAATGGCGGGC
>NW_011251083.1:0-303 GCF_000146605.3 Meleagris gallopavo
TGCACAGCACGCCCTCTCTGCTCTCCGTGTCTGCTGTGTTTGTAGAGGAAGGAGAGGATGCAGGAACAGGACGTGAAGGCTGAAACCAAATAGATGGGAAGCAGGCAAACAACACCATGCACCAGGGCCAGCGCAAGCGGCAGCAGGAAAACCCATTCATCACAGCAGAAATCTCAGCTCCCACCACAGTGCTGGCCGTGGAGGAGCCAGGGGCCTTGTGCTCTGCTGCTGCCTCACCCCGGGCTGAGGGCAGCCCTGCCTGCGCCGTGCCGGGATGCATAAAGCCACGTTGGATTTTCTGCT
>NW_011251084.1:0-542 GCF_000146605.3 Meleagris gallopavo
TTTGATATACTTCTTCTTGATGTATGAAGTACAAGTCAACTGTCAAACTGGAAAGAAAATGTGTTGTGACGTACAAGTATTAGAGCTGCTTAGTGTGCAAAAAAAGTAGATGAAAATCTTAGTTTCTAAAGAATATTTGCCAAAATGGCAGCAAGTGGATAAGAAAAAATCAGGGAATAGAAAACGTGGACTAAAGCAGAAAGATGCAAGACACCTCCAACCTTGCAACACATTCTAATTCATAGCTGGGATTGTAAGTGAAAGACTGGTGAAAACAAACACAAAAATTCAACAACCAAAAAAGCAATTATGAATAATGTAGTAGAGTAATGAATTTTAACAAATTGAAGAGCAGATGAGATAAAAGAGAGAAGAGGTATTAGCAGAAATCAGTGCAAAAAAAAAACCAACCACAGATAGTGTCATAAAACAACCTAATCCAGATAAAGGATAATTATCTCTGTATAGTTTTTTGAAGTACAACAAAACAGCCTGAACCACTAGAATCAGTTGAACAAACTGTCAGATTACACCAAGACCTG
>NW_011251085.1:0-492 GCF_000146605.3 Meleagris gallopavo
TTTCCTTTCTTTTCTTTTCTTTTCGTTCTTCTTTTCTTTTCTTTCTTTCTTTCTTTCTTTCTTTCTTTCTTTCTTTCTTTCTTTCTTTCTTTCTTTCTTTCTTTCTTTCTTTCTTTCTTTCTTTCTTTCTTTCTTTCTTTCTTTCTTTCTTTCTTTCTTTCTTTCTTTCTTTCTTTCTTTCTTTCTTTCTTTCTTTCTTTCTTTCTTTCTTTCTTTCTTTCTTTCTTTCTTTCTTTCTTTCTTTCTTTCTTTCTTTCTTTCTTTCTTTCTTTCTTTCTTTCTTTCTTTCTTTCTTTCTTTCTTTCTTTCTTTCTTTCTTTCTTTCTTTCTTTCTTTCTTTCTTTCTTTCTTTCTTTCTTTCTTTCTTTCTTTCTTTCTTTCTTTTCTTTCTTTCTTTCTTTCTTTCTTTCTTTCTTTCTTTCTTTCTTTCTTTCTTTCTTTCTTTCTTTCTTTCTTTCTTTCTTTCTTTCTTTCTTTCTTTCTTTCTTTCTT
>NW_011251086.1:0-427 GCF_000146605.3 Meleagris gallopavo
GTTTTATTTAACAATGCTGTGTGGGATGATTCAGCTGCTTCAAGCTCAAACAAGCTGCAAGTGATTGATTAATCAGTGCATCTCAGCAACCTCAAAACCTGATCGGTGGAAAAAATAAACAGAACGTGCCATCTCAAATAGCATATAATCAACCTACAGAATTTAATCCAGCAGGCAGGCCTGTGGCCAAATTCTGTGCTGGCAGCACAGTCTTTTATGACCACTAGGAACATTCCCAGTTACAGAGCTGCCACAACTTGGGCACAAAATATACAGACCCACCTGGGAGAACAGAAAATAAAGAAGCAACTTACCCTCCCCTTATCCAGCTCCGCTCTCACATTTAGAAGTGAAACTACAAGTTCAAATGCCATAGAAAAAATGAAAGGGATGAGATGCAGCAAGCACAGGGAGCAGGCAAGGTAGG
>NW_011251087.1:0-453 GCF_000146605.3 Meleagris gallopavo
GAAGGGTGATGTGTGAGATGATCTGGCAGCATGGGGAAAAGGGAAAAAGGCAGGGAAAACAGGAACGTGGGACTGCACCATGTTTATTTCCTGCTCTCCTTGCATGCTGAAAGCCCTCAGCCTGCCTGATTTCATATAGCATTTGTGGATCTGAACTACTCACCTTTGCCCTACTGGCAACCACTGGAGCTTTGACCTCTTCCCCATCCCCCAGCAAATGGCAGAGTTCATGGCATGGATAGAGCAGGGCAAGAGCTGCTGTTGCCTGCACCATCCAGGCAGCTTGGGGAGCTGGGAGGGACAAGGGAGGGGGACCAGGGGGAGGGGAACACGACCCCAGCAGCACAGCTCCCAGCTCTGCAGAGTGTCTTCAGGTGGGATGGGGCAGCATAGGTGGAGGGGCACACTGCAGTTTTCCCTTTTTATCCCTTGGAATAGCTTTAATTAACCTTT
>NW_011251088.1:0-455 GCF_000146605.3 Meleagris gallopavo
TTTTTCAGCTAAATCCATACAGGGATATAAAGATTTCAAGTAACTTTAAAAAACAAAAAGTCCATGATGGCAATCCTCTGCAGCTCCCAGTTTCAATGATCTTTAATTAACTGTCCAATAACTCCCAATCTGAAATCATCCAGAAGCTGAAATGAGTAAAATGAAATTTGTATGTGTTTATCCTTTGTTACTCTCCAACAGAAACATTTACAGCATCTGTAAACATAGTCCTAGAGTTTCAGTTGGTATTGTCAAGTATGAGAAGTTGGGACAAATTTGTTTTATAAATACTTTTCTGACCGTATGGGTTGTCTTGAAACAAATTAAACATGTAGTGCATGGAAATACAGAAGTAGGACAAGTGAAATAAATAAATCGCAACTAACGTTGTGAGGAATGCATTATGTTGTCTATCTGTTGAGGTTTAACAGCATGATTGTGGAAAAGGAAGTATT
>NW_011251089.1:0-307 GCF_000146605.3 Meleagris gallopavo
GATTAATTTCCTAAGATTTCCACTGTTTCCAAGGAGGGAAAAATTCTACTTCATTAGGATATTAGTAGGATTAGTAGGATTTCATCAACAGTTGTGTAGCCACTTTGTCATCTGTTTTCCTGTCTGAACTGTTCCATACGACTCTTCTATTTTTGTTAAGTATTTGAGGTAGAAGGAAACAGTGCCATAAACAGTAGATCAGAAAGAAAAAGGAAAGAAATGAGGAAAATGTCAGGAATAGGAAAACAAAGTATAATTTCATAAATTAAACAAACAAACAACAGAAAGATCATAAACAGAACCAATG
>NW_011251090.1:0-488 GCF_000146605.3 Meleagris gallopavo
CCAAGTGCAGGGTCAGTAGCTGGGATGAGGGAACAGCCACCACCAAACATGCTAGGGGATGAAGGACTGAGCGTAGTCCTGCTCCATAAGGCCTGGGAGTACTGGTGGGTGGGAGCTGGACACAAGCCAGCAGTGGGCCCTTCCAGCCCAGAAAGCCAACCGTATCCTGGGCTGCATCCAAAGATGCGCAGTCAGCGGGCGAAGGGAGGAGATCCCCATCCCTCTGCTCTGCGCTGGTGAGGCCTCAGCTGCAGTGCTGCGTCCAGATGTGGAGTCCTCAGTGCAGGGAGACATGGAGCTGTGCGAGTGCATCCAGAGTACAGCCACAAAACACGAACCCAAGGATTGGAAACCCCCTGTCCTGTAAGCAAGGAGAGCTGGGCTGTTCAGCCTCCTGGAGAAGCGAAGGCTCCAAGGGAACCTGCTAACAGCCTTTCAATACCTAAAGGAAGACAAGGGAAAATGGAGGTGAAATCTAAGGAAAATGT
>NW_011251091.1:0-492 GCF_000146605.3 Meleagris gallopavo
GTTTTTAGACCACTGAAAATTTTCCTTTGTTCCTGTTCTTTCATTGCTATTTATCAATTTCTGCAAAAAAATAAAAGGAAGATAAATACTTGTTACTGCTCAGTCTTAATTTAGCTCTAAAACATATCAAGTAGAAGAACATGGTGCTGCTTCTCAGCTACCAATGACTTCCACTACTTAATTTTTGTAATCCATATTTAGTTGGTCTGACATTTTTTTATTTATATTCTGGCCACATTGTTGCTCAAGCACTTACATGTAATCTTAGTGTAAACATTTGCCCTCAGTCAGTCTTTTTCTTATTGTCCTCCCCAAGAACTGAGTTTATCAAAGTACATTTTATGAAAACACTTTATTTTATTGCTCTAATCTGTTAGGAGAGTTTAAACTTAATGCACTTGTCACAAAGGAAGAGACTATCTCCCCATGGCTTTGTTTCAAGAATCAGATAAACTGCATTTCTCACTGATTAAAAATATCAAGAAGCGTAAG
>NW_011251092.1:0-337 GCF_000146605.3 Meleagris gallopavo
AAACTGGTATTTCTTGTAGAAAATGGTATTTGTGGGAGGAAACTGCAGTTCCTGGCAGAAAAGCATATTTTGGGAGAAAGCGGCTATTTGCGGTATAAAATGTCGTATATTTGCGATTAAACTGGCATTTCTTGGGGAAAATATCATATTTTTGGGAAAAATCTACTATTTCTTGGAAAAGGTGTCATGTTAAGGGAAGAAATCTGGAATTTCTGGGAGAAAATGTCATGTTTGGGGATAAAATAGGTATTTCTGGTGAAAAACGTAGAGTCTTTGGTGATAAAACTGGAATTCTTGGGCGAGAATATCATATTTTGGGTAGAAAGCTACTATTTCT
>NW_011251093.1:0-496 GCF_000146605.3 Meleagris gallopavo
TTTTAAGTAAATGCCAGTTTCAGATTAGGCATGTGAACACAACAGAGACATCTTGATACATAAGAAAGATTCTACACGCCTTCCACCTTAAAATCACCATGTTCTGAGGCAGTCTGCTGTTTGTTCATCAGATTAAAGCAGTGCATACCTTGTTTCCTTTCACAGTTGACCGCACAGCCTAAAATAAGCTGCATAAGTCTCCCCAGTTCAGTAGGATCTGATTTCTCAGAAATCTTATTTAAGTCCGGAATAAGTTCTTCTGAAATCTGCTGATCCAAAAACTGAAAAATAATCCAAAAAGAGAAAATCGGACTTTTGTTTTGCTTACCATGAAATCATGAGTCATTCAAGAAATTTCGACAATGAAGAGGCCATTAATAAATTTGTATGAAAAAACTTACGGAAGGAAAAAGCTTTTAAAACATTAAAATGACGGAGATACAAACTAAAAATACTGGTTATGAGAGAGTACATATTATTATTAGACTAGGAAATC
>NW_011251094.1:0-343 GCF_000146605.3 Meleagris gallopavo
AGCGGAGTTCGGGGAGAAACGCGATTTCTCGGCCAGCTACGGCAAAGTCTCCGGAGCGGTTCAGCGCGAATGCCACTTTCTACGCGTGAGAGCGAAGGAGTGCGATTCCGATGCCGACAAGTGCGAATTCAGCCTCCTGCACTACCTGCGAGTGGGGGGTTTTTTCTCCGCAGTCCTGAAAGGATCTCTCCCCACTTTCTGAAACGCTCTCCCTGAGAGCACTACAGCTGTCGCTCCTCGAACTTGAAATGCCTTATTAGAGAGGGTTTTCCCTTCCACTTCCTTTTCCTGTCTTGAATGCAGATGTGTAGCAGTGGAAAACCTGACTAAGAATGAATTGTGG
>NW_011251095.1:0-428 GCF_000146605.3 Meleagris gallopavo
TTAGAGGATGTGATAAAGCCTTTTCTATTTTGCTTTGATTAAGTGATGTCTACATAGCTGTAAATATTTCTCTCTGTTTTATCAGGATGGTGATACTGGAATTGATTTTGGACATCGCTCCAGTTCAAGGTTGAATTTAAAGATCTTTTTGAGGCTCAGAAGAAGCAGGTGAGTTACTAATCTTTTGAGAATTATATTCTGCAGCTTTTGTGGAATTGCTGTTTTTGCTTACCAGTCCATATTCAAATAGTTGCTCTCTCCTTCCTCTCATTTATTGAGATGTATGACTACTTCTACTCTGATGACATCTTTTAGGCTTCCCCTGGCTTTTAAGTGCCAACCAGAGAAGAAAAACAAAAAACAAACAACAACAAAAAAACCAACAGACAACAAAAACCTAAACAAAAAAAAAAGAAGAAACGTAGGTT
>NW_011251096.1:0-474 GCF_000146605.3 Meleagris gallopavo
AGTGTGACGTTCACTACGGACTGGTGTGCAAGAACCAGGACCAGCGCGGCAGTTTCAAGATGTGCCTCAACTACAGGATCCGTGTCCTCTGCTGCCGGCCTAACCCCAACTGCGTACAGACCATCACTCCTACCACCAGTCCCACCACCACCATCTCCGCAAGCACCTCCTCCCCTACGCCCTTCATCACAGTCACAACCTCCACCTCCACCGCTACGACCTCCACAACCGGAACAACACCAACAACCAGCACCAGCACCCTCTCGCCGACTCCTACTCCCATCTCCTCTTCCAGCTCCCCTTCCACCACGCAGCACGTGACCACCTGCAACCTTGAACTGTGCTCCTGGACGGACTGGTTTGACGTTGACTTCCCCTCCTCGGGGACAAGCCAGGGAGACTTCGAAACCTACCAGCACATCCGCGCTGCCGGGAAGGAAGTCTGTCAGCAGCCCAAACAAATTGAGTGCCAGG
>NW_011251097.1:0-429 GCF_000146605.3 Meleagris gallopavo
CTGGGAGAAAACTGGGATTTCTGGTAGAAAATATCATATTTCTGGGTAGAAAACTGCAGTTCCTGGCCGAAAATGGTGTATTTTTGGGAGAAACTAGGGATTTGTGGCAGAATATATAATATTTTGGAGGGAGAAAATTACTATGACTTGGAGATATTGTCATATTTTGCGGAAGCAAACTGGTATATCTGGGAGAAAAAGTCATATTTCAGGGCACAAAGCTGGTATTTCTTGGAGAAAATGCCATATTTTTCGGGGACTAAACTGGTATTTCTGGCAGAAAACGTTGTGTTTGTCAGGAGAAAATGGGTATTTCTGGCACCAAATGTCATCTTTCATGGAGAAATGTGGCGTTTCTGGGAGAAAACGTGATATTTCTGGGGAGAATACTGCAGTTTCTGGGAGGAAATGTCATATTTTGGGGGGGAA
>NW_011251098.1:0-401 GCF_000146605.3 Meleagris gallopavo
TTTTTCCTTTAGGAAATCGGATCTATTCCTGCTCTGTTGCCACTGCCTTCAAAGCAGTGATGCCAGAGCCCTGGTCTGCAGTAGGACATCCCAGGGACACACATCAGCCTGTCTGGACATCTGGAAAACCCAGCAAGGCTGCTGGATGTGCAGAGATCCCGCTGTAGAGGGAAGGGGAAGACAACCCAAATCTCAGACTCCCCCACATTTGCGCCAGCAACATCTGTGGTCTCCTGGTCCTGCGAGCATCCCCACGGTCTCTGAGCAGCTGGGGAATGCTTATGGAGCTGGCAGTCTTGCAGGGAGGGTAATTTACTTACTCTTAATGGATTTTTCCCATTACCTTTTTTGGGTATTTTTCCCAGGTACCTGAGTCAAAAGAGAGGAGCAGTAACTCTGCT
>NW_011251099.1:0-434 GCF_000146605.3 Meleagris gallopavo
TCTCCCAGAGTCCATCGCTTTATACTAATAAAGTTTGTTTAAAAAATTTTAAGAGCTCTCCAGAGACAATACATTTCAAGTTTGACAGAATCTCAAACACTATTACAAACATATGTGTCAGTATTTGATTTTAGAATAATCTCATTAAGAGAGGTGCACCTCAGATATTGTTACAAGGCACTTTACAAGGTATCGTGATTAGTGTGTTATGAAGTAGTTTGTGCAGTTCCACTTCAATAATGAATATACTGTTTCCTGCAGAATAAGTTTTCTACATTTTGATAGCTTCCACATTTTTAGATATTATAAAAGATTTTCAGTATTTTCTAAATATATACCAATTCTAAAAAATATATTTATTATACTGTTAAAGAAGGTCCCAGTTTAATAGGCCCTGTGCCAATTTCTGCATCTATCACCTCATAGTTTCTAAT
>NW_011251100.1:0-461 GCF_000146605.3 Meleagris gallopavo
TGAGTGGCCAGAGTTGGAGCTGTCATCCCAAACCTAGCATCCATTCTACTTCCTGGATGTGACATATGTGCTCTGCCCACAGGCTGACAGCTTTTGTGGCCAGGTCCTTTGGGCAGGCCAGCTCTTACATTTACATCAGCAAAAATCATGTGCAAGATGCTGTGCTCTGGCTGCAGAAGCATCAGTTATCCAACGGTTGCTTCCAGAGTGTGGGGAAGCTCTTCAATAATGACTTGAAGGTATGACTAATGGCAATGGAAGTAGGAGTGGGAGAAACACGATATGGGGACGGGGTCACTTCTCCAGGCTCTTCTGCTGTGCACAGTAGCACAAAGCATGGTTTAACTCAGTCAGACATATTCCCTGAGCAGAATGAAGTATAGCCTAGAACAACATGCATTTCCTCTACATGAGTTTTAATCTCTACTGGGCATTCTCTTTTTTTTCCTCTTAGTATAAAT
>NW_011251101.1:0-539 GCF_000146605.3 Meleagris gallopavo
CTTTGTGGCAGGTCTTAAACAACCACACACACACAACGAAAAACAAACGGAAAACAAAATGTTCCTATGACTGCTTGGAGAAGGATGAAATACATCATAAACTTGTCTTGAAGCCTATTAAAATGTACTATCGGCTATTTTGTTGTTTAGAGAAAGATCCCAAAAAATTGTTTAATTAATCATTGATCAACGCATTTTCCAAAACAAAAAATCCATAAGAGAGATAAATACTGTAGATGCTGCACATGTTCTTAACTGTAAATCACACTGTTTAACTGAATGTTCTAAATGCAAAGGAAGGGTGAGTCACACTGATATTAAATTAATGTAAGAGATAAAAAGGGTCAGGTTATTTACCTGTCAGTAATAAACACAAAAATAAACTTAAAGCAATTAAGTTTTAATTAAGTGACAAAGCAATTAACAACACTAATATTGCCTATAATTGAGTAGTGCTGAATCATGAATAGTAAGAACTTCGGCTACACATGCAGCAGTTCCTCTCAGAGGAGAATGATGCTCAACTGTGTGTGTTCGAG
>NW_011251102.1:0-515 GCF_000146605.3 Meleagris gallopavo
GGAGTACAGCTAGTTTGTGGTGTTTCCCAAGAAGAAAGAAGGAACCACGGCATACGATTGCAGTGAAAGCCCTCATCTTTGGTGTGCTGCATCTGAGTGATTTGCCTCTGAATTTCAGGGCATCCTGCTGGTGTGGGTTCATCCAGTACTTATTTCAGAGCTTATCACTCTTCTTACAATGGAAGTGTTGTTTTAAGGCAGAACTGTCTTGTTACGAGCCTGTAGCAGGAAATACCCATGCAACCTCTGTAACTCGCTGGAAATGTGATGTTTGTACTGCAATTGCTTTCACAGCAATCTCCTCTTTCAGAAATTTTGTGGCAACACTTTGTTTTTTATTTTTATTTTTTATTTGTAACGCTAAGTGTTTTAGCTAAGGGGACTTCACAAAGGAGCCAGTGAATGAGATAAAACAGATGAGGCATCTCCTAATGTTTTTAAACAGATAAATAGGCTTTTCTAGGCTAATGAATAAGCGTGTGACTATGTTGCTGTTCTGCTGCCTGCTTCTCTTT
>NW_011251103.1:0-303 GCF_000146605.3 Meleagris gallopavo
AGCAGAAACAAAAGGAGAAAAACGTTTGCATTTCATTGCTGCATTCACAAAGCCACAAATACATTAAACTGAAGATACTGCTCATTGTGCACTTGAGCCACCAGTGACAAAGGTCCTGTGAGTACCACTGAATACCAGGCAGTCGTATGTCATTACATCACTATTCAAATTCGTAGAGCAGATGACGACAAAATAAATACATAAATAAATGAAAACATCAGCAGCTAAAAGATGTGAAAGAATGAGGCTTGTCTGAAAAAAGATTTAAAATATAGATTTTTTTTTCCATTAGCTATGAAGTTG
>NW_011251104.1:0-306 GCF_000146605.3 Meleagris gallopavo
CGAGCACAGATGTCTCCAGCAGCCCCGACACCGCTTCTTCCATCACAGAGCTGCCTGACTCCCCCAGGGCCAGCCGGGGGCTCAGCAACGAGACAGATGCTGAACCTGGGCTCCTCAGCAACTCACCTGGGCAGCAGACAGCATCCCCTGAGCTGCCCGTGCCAAGCCCCACGGCTGCCCCTGCACCTCCATCGCCCAGCACCGCACACCTGATGGCAGAGGCGCAGCGGAGGCAGCCCCGGGTGATTCTCACCCGCCTGGCACTGCCACCCGGATGCATCTCCTGCCGGCTGGCAGACGAGCACC
>NW_011251105.1:0-457 GCF_000146605.3 Meleagris gallopavo
TGCAGAGACACTGCCAGCAACGAGAGACACCAGGGACACGGAAATGGGGGCTCAGACCCACCTGGGGGTGCAGGTTCGGAATTCACTTCCAGTGTCACGTTGTCCGCAGGGGGTGAGGTCAGAAGGTAGGAGCTTCTGGGCTGGTAGGAGCACCTGTAGGCGTCGGAGTCAGCTGGGATCACCCCAAAGATGGTAAAGTGGCCGTGCCACCACCATCGGTGACATGATGCTGGATAGGTACTGAGTGCCCATCCTTGTGCAGGAAGATGGTGCACCGATATTCCTGGTTCCAGCACTGGATGGTGACATTCATTCCCACCTACACACATTCTTCAGAACTCAGGGAAATGCTTTGGAAGGGAAAACTAGAGATCTGAGTGCAGAGAGGATACAGTGATAGGACACGGCACAAGTGGGGACGAGCCGAGGGCCATCTGCTTTCCCAGTGCCCTCACCT
>NW_011251106.1:0-502 GCF_000146605.3 Meleagris gallopavo
CTGCTCCCAACCTTTACTTCCTTAACAAGTCCATCCCTGTTGGTGAGAATAAGGTCCAGTAACACTCCTCCCTGTGTTGGTTCTCCACCACTTGCATCAGAAAGTTGTCTTCAACGCACTGCAAGAATCGTCTGGACTGTGTGTGCCTGGCCATGTTGGTCGTCCAGCAAATATCTGGATAATTGAAGTCCCCATAAGCACCAGTGCCTGGAAACGTGACGCTACATCCAGTTGCTTTTGGAAGGCCTCATCAGCCTCCTCATCCTGATCAGGGGGCCTGTAGTACACCCCCACAACAGTGTCACCCTTACCAGCCTGCCCCTTGATTCTCACCCATAAGCTCTCCACTGCTACATCACTCTCCCCCAAATCGAAGTTCAATACATTCTAGCTGCTCTCTCACATAAAGAGCAACTCCACCACCCCGTCTAGCCAGCCGATCCTTTCCTAAAAAGCACATAGCCCTCCATGACAACATTCCAGTCATGCGAGCTGTCCCACC
>NW_011251107.1:0-432 GCF_000146605.3 Meleagris gallopavo
CAGGTAAGTGGACAGTAAACAGAATTACTCTACTGTGCATGTAGTATATTCACTTTACTACATGTGATTTTCACACTTCAAAATTAATACAATTAGTAGATTTGTAGAGTTATCAGAGATATGATACCTTATTAGAAGGGAGGCTCAGTAAACCAGAATTTGCAAGCTTTGAAAGAAAAAATTAAATGAACTGTAAAGAAAGTAAGCACAATTTAGTAGTTTTCAAAGCAAAAACTGATCAGGCTTAAAGTTTCAAATACCTTGTAAAGTGTATTATTACCTTATACAGTGTAAAATCCCACTGTATAACTCAGCGCCACAAGGTGCTTTGTATACAAAAGACATAAGTGGGTTCAAAAAGACAGAAATACAACTATATGTTAACATATCCTTAAATATAGCTATTGATATGATCTTGATATATTTGCTATT
>NW_011251108.1:0-375 GCF_000146605.3 Meleagris gallopavo
GGACCTTAGTACTGCCTAGGCGCTCACGCACGATCCTTCTTTCCTGACTAAAGGGAAGTCTCCCATTCCCCAGACCCTCTCACTAACCTCCAGGGTGTGGGATTCCTGCGGGAGAGCCTTTTCACTGAAGACGGAAGTAAAGAAGGCATTCAGTATCTCTGCCTTTCTCAGCATCCCCCGTTACCAGAAATCCCCCTCACTTAGTAAGGGGCCCACATTCTGTCTAGTTTTCCTTTGCTGTTAACATACTTGAAGAAGCCTTTTTTAATTATCCTTTGTCACTTTAGCCAGATTTCAATTCCAGGGCAGGCTTTAGCCTTCCTCGTTGCATCCCTGCAGGCCCTGACTACGTTCCATATTCTTCCCAAGCGGTCA
>NW_011251109.1:0-407 GCF_000146605.3 Meleagris gallopavo
GATTCAGATGCTGCTCTTACACCTAGCAGCCCTTCAGCGCACTTGGGATCCCCCAAAAACAGAAGATCACAGCCCTGAAAGAAAAAGAAACCACTTACCCCATTCCAAGGACCAATACTCCCCCACACTCTCAAGTGAAGGAAGCAGCTTCCAGGTCCAAATACCTACCAGCCCTTAAGTACGCTCAGGGTTCCCTGCTAAAAAACAGAGAGAGCAGCTCCACAATGGAGGAAGAAAAAAAAAAGAAAAAATACACTCACTCCATCACCAAAGAACAAGGCATACTCCAAAGGAAGCACTCCCAGGTTCACATGCTGCCCCTACTCTTCCCAGCCCTTAAATGGGATCAGGGAGGGTGGAGCCTGGCTCTGCCCCACTCCACAGCCAAAACTGCCCCCAGCCTGTGC
>NW_011251110.1:0-510 GCF_000146605.3 Meleagris gallopavo
TTCCCTTCTTGAGGCTTCTAGAAAGCAGTGCAGCCTTTGGAAGCATGAATTACTATATAGGTCATTCACTTGAGTACATTTTCTTGCACCAGATTTTTGCCTCAGAATTTAGGTCAAAAGAGAGCTTCTGAAAATGCCAGCCAGTTGCCTGACACCTGCATATCTCACCTGCTCCCAATTCATTCTCACATCACTTGCGGGTAGAGAAAAATGTTTACAGATAACATAAAATATCCTCTGGGTAAGAACAGAAGAAGTCTCAGCAGAGTTGGGAACCAAAAATTTGTCTCAGAGCAGCATATCACGCATTAGGTTAGGTTAAAACATACTATTTCAGTATGATGGTTGATGAAACAACAGTAAATTCTATGCAAATAACATAACAAAACAAAACAAAAAAACCCAATAATAAATACAAAAAGAAAAAAAATAACCAAGTACCAATTTTGGCACGGGTTTTTCAAATCTGAGACAGTAGCTTCTAACTTATTACCTGAACACGTTCAAAAA
>NW_011251111.1:0-443 GCF_000146605.3 Meleagris gallopavo
CAGAGTAGAGGGGGACGATCACCTCCCTCAACCTGCTGGACACGCTCTTAAGAAGAGCGTGTCTTTCTTGAACCAAGGAGCCCAGAATTGGAAATAGTACTCCAGACGCAGCCTCATCAGGCAGAGTAGAGGGTGAGGATATCCTCCCTGAAAGGTACTGGCCACGCTCTTTTTCATGCACCCCAGGACACCATTGGCCTCCTTGGCCAGCACAGTGCTGGCTCATGGCCGACCTGTTGTCTACCAGGACACTCAGGTTCTTCTCTGCAGAGCTCCTTTCCAGCAGGTCAGCTGATGTGTGTGGTTTTTCATCCCCAGCTGTAGCACTCTACACTTGCCTTTTTTTAATCTCACAAGGTTCGTTTCACCTAACTCTCCAGTCTGTCCAGGCCTAGTTGAACAGTAGCACAGCATTCCACTGTGTCAGTTACTCCTCCCATCTT
>NW_011251112.1:0-454 GCF_000146605.3 Meleagris gallopavo
ATATTTGATCTTATTGAAACATTTTGATGGAGGGGTAGATGCTCACTTAGAAAACTGGGGTTAAATCCCATGCCTGTGATGAGCTGGTAACGATTAAAAAAATACCCATTTCAAAATGCCAAGTCTGTTTTCAAAGATTCCAAAGCTGTTACATTTCTTAGAATCAGATCCTGAGAGTTTTTAGTTTAACCACCGTCAAAAGAGATAAAATGTATGCGATTGTGCTCTGTCCCTCTACCATTCCCTTCCTCAGCACTTGCTGAGCTCAGTGGCCAGTTTCAAGCATGGGATGGGATAGAGGGATCAAAGAATAAAGCTGTTACAAGTTTCATGAAAACTGAAATTGCCCCGAGTTGACAGAGCAAAGTAAGAGCTCTCGCTTTCAAATTTCAATTCCCTACTCATGCTAAAGTAAACTAGGCTGCTGAAGACATAGCACACACATACTGGAGAG
>NW_011251113.1:0-386 GCF_000146605.3 Meleagris gallopavo
TTTATTTTTTTCTGTAGTGAGTTTTTTTGTTTGCTTTGCATTGTCTTTGTTTCCTATTTGTGTATTCTTTGTCTTTCCAGCTCCTTTCTTTGCGTGATCTTGTTCCTTGCTGCAAGCATTCCTTTCCTGTTCAGAGTATGTTTGTTGGCTTTGCTTTCAGTTGCTCCTTTGCTTTCCATTCTTTGCCTTGCCTTGCTTTGCCTCCCTTGTCTCCTTGCCCATGCCCATTCCTCTTAGCTTGCCTTCACTTTACCTGATGCTGTCTCTGTGCCTTGACTGTTGTGTTTTTCCTTCCAGGCTTCTGGAAGTGCAGGCAGCTCTCGGCTTTTGTGCAGTGCTTGCTGCGTTTGCAGCTCCTTCTCGGTTTCCCAGGTGGGTCCCCGCCT
>NW_011251114.1:0-431 GCF_000146605.3 Meleagris gallopavo
TTTGGTTCAGACCAGGTGCGGCGTTAATAGTGCAGAGTCTCAAGGTTAACTCCTTTGCCCCTTCTTATTCCTGTGGATCAGCGTTGGGTCCATCAGCAAGCTGGGCAGTTGCCCCTCCCATCTCGAAGCAAGAATGGTTGGAGAGGTTTCTCTTTTTCAAGTTAATTTTCTTGAAAAGGAAAGAGACGGTGCCCTTCTGCCCACTGGGCTCATCCCCTGCTGCTCTGGCCGGAGCACAGGGGAGGGTCTGGCACTCTGCTTTGCGACGTAGCCACTGGAGAAGGAATAAGCAAGCTGGCTCCATTCCTTCGGGTGTTTGTCCATCAGCTGCTGGTCAATGACCCTGTGCATGTCATCCTGCAGCAGAGGGAGAGGAGATGGGCGTTAGAGGCAGCTGATGCTCGAGGGGAGCTTGCGTGGGGATGTGGGTG
>NW_011251115.1:0-524 GCF_000146605.3 Meleagris gallopavo
CCTGAGCCGCGACATTCCTGTCTCAAATATCTGTTTAAATTTTCAGGGTCTTTCAGGTGTTCAGGAGTAAAGTTCCATGACACCGAAGATTTCCATCTCTCTAAAGTCTCACCCAGGCCTCTCCACATTCCCTGCCACTCAGTATTTACTGGTTTTGGGGCAGACTTCCTCAAAATATAATAAATACTAATAATAAGTGAAATGGTGAGCAGTACATTCACGGAGATTAATAACGTGATCAGGTGAGCATTGAAAATCCGCATAAAGAATTCAAAGGAGAGGCTGGAAACCTGCTTAAGAATCCCCAACCCTGTAAAAATTAGCAGCTCCCTCTGGAATGGTATGCCACATAATATGCAGATGCCACATAGTTATTTCCATCCATGTTTTCAATTGGCTATATATACCTATTGCTCCATAGAGCAAAAGTGGTGAACTTAATTAAGGCCCAGTATGTTTTAGCATTAAGAAGGAAGAGACAGTGGCATGCAGCCCCTTAAAAAGGCAGTTTCAGTAGAGAAAGC
>NW_011251116.1:0-365 GCF_000146605.3 Meleagris gallopavo
ATTTTCTTCTTTAATTATTCTTCATGCTGGATTAAGACTTTCTGTTGGCTTAAATGAAACCAACTGCATTACGATAACCAAAAACGTCAGCGTTTATTAGAAGATGGATACTCTCAGAGAATCACTTAGACAGCTGTAGGAGAAGGTTATTTTCAAGGCAATGTTCTCCTCACATGACTAGTTAGAAATTGCACTTAGCAAGATCCTGTTGCAGCCCCCCCATGACAGGGCTACTGTAACTTCTCAGTTCTAGTTGCAAGTTTTGATTGAGCTCATTCTAGTCAGTGTTGAAAATTCTAGGCAATTTGGGGAGAAAATAAGCAGAACTACATATTCTTGTACTGTTTGACGGATTTCTTGCCCTA
>NW_011251117.1:0-392 GCF_000146605.3 Meleagris gallopavo
GGGAAGAAATCTGGTATTTCTGGAGAAAATGTCATGTTTGGGGATAAAAAAGGTATTTCTGGTGAAAAACGTAGAGTCTTCAGTGATAAAACTGGAATTTCTGGAGCAAAATATCATACTTTGGGAGAAAACCCGTATTTCTTGAAGAAAATGTCATGTTTTGGGGGCAAAATCTGATATTTCTGGGAGAAAACGTCATATTTCTTGTAGAAAAAATGGTATTTGTGGGAGGAAACTGCAGTTCCTGGTAGAAAACTGCATATTTTTTGGGAGAAAGCTACTATTTCTCGGAGAAAACGTCATATTTCTGGTTGAAAAACGGTATTGATGGGAGAAAACGTCATATTTCTGGTTGAAAAATGGTATTTGTGGAGGAAACTGCAGTTCCTGGC
>NW_011251118.1:0-455 GCF_000146605.3 Meleagris gallopavo
ACAATCTGAGGTAAACAAAGTAATTTACTAAATATGGTATCAACAGAATTTTATAAGGAGAGAGAATGTGAAATTGATAGTGGATCGGCCTTACCACAACGCTGAGATGAGAAGCGCAGGCAGAGAAGCGCAGGCGAGAAGCGCAGGCAGAGAAGCGCAAGCGAAGCAGCGCAGGCAGAGAAGCGCAAGCGAAGCAGCGCAGGCAGAGAAGAGAGCATCAGGTGACCTTGCCGGGAGTTATATCTCCTCGCTGACCGCAAAGCCCCCTGGGGAAACGTAGCTGCTCTTCTCCTCTGGACAGGCACCCGGAACTTGAGCAGTCAAACCCCAGTGCATTGCATGATGTTATGATGTGGAATACCGATAATGAAAAATCATGAAACCATGACATTCCACCCCTTATTCCACATCACTACATCATGCTTAATATATACAAACAAAATATAAACACACGA
>NW_011251119.1:0-509 GCF_000146605.3 Meleagris gallopavo
GTGAGACTCTGAAACATGAATTAACAAAGCGTGGTTATTTCTGGAAGAAGTAGACAGAAGAATGGACAGACTATTCCTGAGAGCTTCTAAAATGGGGGAGTGGAGGGAGTGCAGAAAAATGGGTAGGATCTTCAGTCATAGAGGTAGGGCTTCTTCATTCACTCAGCACTAATCCTTCAGTTGTGCTAAAATCAAATGGTGCTATATCCTATTGTGAATATTTGACCAAAAAAAATTAGCTTTCCATATTGATGTTAAGTAATATTTATCAACCATTAATGACATCTGCTGTATTGCAGACTGAGCTGTACTTGTATACTGCTTTTTTTTAAAGGCACTTCAATTCTTCTGTTTAAATAAGATTAGAACCTGTAAAATTGGGTGCAGTAGTTAAGGATGTAGGCTTTTTATTGTGAATTGTTAACAGGCATCTTTTCTTTTTAAATGAAACTTGTGTGTTTATGTTTTCAGTTAGTAGTAATTAAATTCATTACTATCTTGAAATGCAA
>NW_011251120.1:0-473 GCF_000146605.3 Meleagris gallopavo
ACTTGAGCACAATCAGACACAAATTTCTGGTCTTCAAGCATAGTTTCTTCCAGTGCCTTTCTGCTGATTCAACACTGTCCCATTTCTGCAGTCAGCACAGATCTGCAGCATCCTTTCCTCTCTCCTCCATCACACGCCGCCCTGCATGCAGCCCCATTTAGAGGCAGGTACCCACACCACAGCTCACAAGAGCTTCTTACCAGTGCAGGCTTTCCGTTCCCCCCTTGCCCAGCACCATTCCACGGACGCGCAGGCTCCGTCCCTACAACAAAATACAATTTGCTGATTTAGCAGAAACCAGTAGCCTGTAGAAGGATTGTCCTGTCAGCCCAAATCCACCCCAAAACAACAAAAGAAGTCTCATTCTTGCTCAGGTGACAGCAGAAGAACTCCAGCCTGCCTGACAGCTCTACATTCGGCAGAGCAGGGGTGCATCACCAAACAAAACGCTATCAGGTGCAAAAGTTGAGACA
>NW_011251122.1:0-455 GCF_000146605.3 Meleagris gallopavo
CATGTTGGTGCGCTGCTTGTATGCAGGTAGGTTTGCGATGTGATCCGACTCCCCATGCTGACCATCCACAGCTAGATCAAGTTGCTCAGAGTCTGAGCCAGGCTCACCTTGAAAGGGCCAGCACATCCACCATGTCTCTGGCAACCTGTGCCGCTGCCTCAGCACCCTCACTGTACAAGACATTTTCCTTAGATTTCACCTCCATTTTCCCTTGTTCTTTCCTTTAGGTATTGAAAGGCTGTTACCAGGTTCCCTTGGAGCCTTCACTTCTCCAGGAGGCTGAACAGCCCAGCTCTTCTTGCTTACAGGAGAGGGGGTTTCCCATCCTTGGGGTTCGTGTTTGTGGCTGTACTCTGGATGCACTCGCACAGCTCCATGTCTCCCTGCACTGAGGACTCCACATCTGGACGCAGCACTGCACGGGTGAGGGCCTGACCAGCGCAGAGCAGAGGGAT
>NW_011251123.1:0-426 GCF_000146605.3 Meleagris gallopavo
AAGCAATTGCACATGGTCATGGAAGAAAACTCATCAGGACTACAAAACACCAGCTCTAGCTCAGGATGTGAGCCACAAAGTGCAGGAGGCTGGGAGAGTGTGTCAAGAAACTACTTCATATTCCTGTCCTGCTCTCATACTCCTCCATGTATTTGTGTTACAAAAAGAGACACCCCCCACCACAAATCCAAAGTAAACACAAAAGGGGGACGGGGCTTGGGCTGCTGTTTCAGAAGCATGAAGGTTCAAGTCCAAACCTACGTGGCCTGTTTATTGCAAGGTATTGCAACACCAGAGATGGGATCTAACCTGCTGGATGCCTGACTCTTACCAGGAAAGAAGGCGAACAGGCAATCTAGAATTGCACTGCTTGCAATGCTGTGCAGACATATCCTCTCTGCAGAACGTGCCTGGGAAGCAAGGAAA
>NW_011251124.1:0-414 GCF_000146605.3 Meleagris gallopavo
TTCAAAGGCCATATTTAAAAGCGATCCGGAATGATTGTTGCTATTTTAGAGTTTATTCAGGATGACAAGGGGAATGCTGTCAGCTCTTAATCTTTTCGATCCTGTCCCTAAGCAGAAAATTCCAGTGCAAAGAGGAGAAGGGGAAGAGCGACTGCCCGCATCGTTCCCTTAGGTGAGGTGACAGGAGCTCTCTTTCTGATTGTCAGTGAATTTACTGACTGCTAACGAAGCGGACGGAGAAGTGTCTTTCACTGAAATGCATTAAAAAAAAAGAATATGTCACTGAAAATGACTGGCTATTTTTGGAGAATTTTTCCCCACCAGATTTGAGCATCATCTTGAGTTTGTTTGTTTGCGGTTTTAATATGACTGTATGTTGTTGTTTGGTCTTTTTTTTTTCTTTTTTTCTTTTTG
>NW_011251125.1:0-367 GCF_000146605.3 Meleagris gallopavo
TTGAATGGAAAAATCTTCTCCCCCTTTTGAAAAAGCAACTAGAAAAATAAGATTAGAAATACAGGCAAAGTACAATTTATTGCTGCTCATCAACAGTTTCAGTTTTAAAGCATTTTCTCAAAAATCAGTGCAATCTTGTTTCAATTTTTCTAAAAGAAAAAAAGGTTTCCATCAATTTCTGTGGACAGAATTAAATTGTGACTGAACACTCCAGTGTACCTGTCTCCAAATTGTAAAGATCTGAAATTTTTATCAAATTTTTCTCTCATCCCTAACCAGTGTTCCTGCTCTTTGAGTAGCCCTGCGTCACATTCCATGCTTATTCTTTTTAACCCCACACCAGGAAATCATATAATGGTTTTAACAC
>NW_011251126.1:0-453 GCF_000146605.3 Meleagris gallopavo
GTTCTTCATGGCATCCATTTCTGTTTTAACACGAGGCGACTCATCCTTCAGAGACCAGAAAAGCAAGCTATGAAATTGCTAACTAATCTGACAGACCAGGTACCACATCTGACTATTGTGGAACAAAGAAGTCAAAGCATATCTGTGACAGTACACAGTTCCACATCAACTCAGCAGAGGCTGACATTACTCCCACAGGAATTCTACAACACAGATCAGCAAAAGCTGCAATGTAAAACATGCAGTATTTGCATTAGCATTTTGTTAAATTGCTGTAATCATGTTGAACTTCCTCCATTTTACAGCCAGAGAGTATTGCCCTCTGAACAACAAGGAACAAGATCTGTGGTGCTCTGTTGAACTTTTTCCAATCCTACAGCATCCTTCAAAAGGCAATGGGACCAGGAGGCTGCATTCTATACACCACCTCCCTGCGTCCTTGAGAACTCCACA
>NW_011251127.1:0-489 GCF_000146605.3 Meleagris gallopavo
AGTTTGCTTTGGTCCCACTGTGATTTCAAAGCGTCCCAGTGAGCTGCTATCACGGAAATTGATGTTGTGCTTAACATATACAGGAATTGCCACAAGACTGGAATAAAGAGAAGAACAGAGTCCTTGTTAACTTTTCGCCTTCATTTTTGGTTTTCACTGTTCCCAAGTAAAAAAATAACAAGGAAGGACTGCAGGAAACGTGATCTTCTTAAAGGAGAAGGACATCCTAATCTTATTAATCCAAGAGCAAATCCAGAATGCTGTCCTGAAGCCTTAATTACTTTTCTTTTTAAACCAAACTTTCCATATCTTAGTTTTCTACATCCTCCAAGACAAGTGAAGACACCCAGTATAATGGAAGAAATGAGCAATAGACAGCAGAAATCTTCTTACATGTCATCATCAAGCTAGTAAGCAGTCCCAAACAGTGCAGCAGCACTTCAACTGCCTGCTTTCAAATTGTTTTTCCCCTGCTCCTTCTCACTGACT
>NW_011251128.1:0-456 GCF_000146605.3 Meleagris gallopavo
CTTTTATTCCATGCCATGGCACTTTCCAAATGATGGCAACCAGTGAGGAAATTGAAAGTTTGAGTCCTGCCTAGCACTTTAATTAAAAAAAATAAGTCAAATGTGAAAATAAACATGTAGGATTAAGCCATTCTGACATATTCTAAATTTGGGATCAAAGAGATAAACTTGTCACAGTGTGCTCTCGCAGAAGCTAGGGAGATAAGATTCTTGAGGCTTTGATCAGCTTTGGCTGATCCTGAGCTGTCATTCAGTGGTTTATATCCTGGAATATATATAGTCATGGTTACAGTGTGTTCCTCCTCTAATATGCATGGATCTCCGCTCTGTAGAAAATAAAGTTTTGAAGCTTTTTTATAAGATAACAAATCAAGATTAAGTTCTTGCATAGCTTAAATATTGGGGTTTTTTATTTATTTGCTTCTCTAGAGGTGAGGCACCACAATTATGGTGGTT
>NW_011251129.1:0-444 GCF_000146605.3 Meleagris gallopavo
GCTACACTCCAGCAAGTCTCTTCCATCAGAAGTGCAAAGGAACACAGTGGAGAGGTCAGAATAGATGTTGTCCCATGAGAAAAAATTGAACTGATGCTCAAATTCTCTGTCACAGGTTATGGGAGCAGTTTAGCAGAGGAAGTATTATTTTCAGTAACAATCAGTTACTGAACAGAAAAGTATTACCAAGTAACTATGAGATGTTCAGGTTAGATTTGATTTTGTTAAGTAACTCTGTACATTATATAATAATGATCCTCTGCATTATTTTGCAAGTGGCAGAACATTACATAGTCACTCAGAGTATACTCTGCCCTTTGAATGCATACCTTCTTTTTTGGTCATGCATTGTCATTTGACATTAAGAAATTTTTATTTTAAATTTGTAATTTATTGTTAATTAAAATATAGCCAGACTGATTTGTATATGCCACCTTGTGGAAA
>NW_011251130.1:0-431 GCF_000146605.3 Meleagris gallopavo
ATGCTGCTCATACAGCTAGCAGCCCTTCAGTGCACTTGCGATCCCCCAAAAGACAAGATCACAGCCCTGAAAGAAAAAGAAACCACTTACCCATTCCAAGGACCAATACTCCCCACACTCTGAAGTGAAGGAAGCAGCTTCCAGCTCCAAATACCTACCAGCCCTTAAAGTACGCTCAGGGTTCCCTCCTAAAAAAAGAGAGAGAGCAGCTCCACAATGGAGGAGAAAAAAAGAAATAAAAAATCACTCACTCCATCACCAAAGAACAAGGCATACTCCAAAGGAAGCACTCCCCAGGTTCAGATGCTGCCCCTACTCTTCCCAGCCCTTCAATGGGATCAGGGAGGGTGAGCCTGGCTCTGCCCCACTCCACAGCCAAACTGCCCCCAGCTGTGCTCGCAGGGCTGCACCCGCCCAGGTGCGGGTTCCAC
>NW_011251131.1:0-483 GCF_000146605.3 Meleagris gallopavo
TTCAGTTGCACTCTTCTCTCTTTTCATTGTCTTCTTGCTATAAAGCAGGAATAAAACGGAATTCATTTTGCCAGCAGCAAAACTGCAGAAACAGGGGTACCATAAAAACAGATGGCAGAAAGCAGACAAAGGAAATTGGAAGCCTCTCAGTGAATGACAGTTCCAGTGGAAAGGTGCAGAAGACCAGCATGGAGTTACCAGAAAGAGGCGGGGTCACACACTGTGGCACCTCACTGCCTTTGCACTTGGTAGCCTTCAACTCTTTTCCCCTCTCCGTAGAGAGAAGGAAAAAGCAAAGCAAACCTCTGCAACTTCAGTGTGCTTGATAAGGGCAGCACCTACCCTACAGGGCGGTTCCACAGCACCTGCTTACCTCTTAGCTTGGAGCTCCGTGCTGCAGCAGGCCCAGGCTGTGCTGCTGGAGCCGGCACGCTGTCCCCGCTCTCGACCCCTCGCTCTTTGTGGCAGGCAACTGCGCTGCTG
>NW_011251132.1:0-507 GCF_000146605.3 Meleagris gallopavo
ATATCATGTTTTGATCCTTCTTCTCCAGACACCTGGGGATCACATAAGATCCTTCCATACGAGAGGAATAATTGCTGAAAAAGATTACTTGATACATATTTCTAAGGCCATCATTACACTCTTCAGTTTATCTTATGAGGAACTGGATTGGTGCCATATTAAGGCCAAAGCACTGTGGCAATCTTTTCCCACTAGGACCCAAGAGCAAGGAAAGCCTTTATCACCAATCACAGAGAAAGTGGCTCGGCCAGATCCCTCCAGACCTAAAATCATTAACATTGGCTCCTGCCTCTTTACACATGCTCAGTGATTTTGGTGTTGGTTGGTAGTCTCGTGACCCTCGGGGAATGAAGTTAGCAGTATTCATGACCTCATTCCTCTTGTTTTTCCAAATTTGGAAGTTTTCCATAGCTCATTTGCAACAATGAGCAACTCTTTATCACTTAGATGATAGGAAGAGTTCTTGTGGAGTGATGTACTGGAAAGGGCACCCACACCGACCTAAAT
>NW_011251133.1:0-464 GCF_000146605.3 Meleagris gallopavo
GGGCAAGATGAATGTAAGGTATTGCCTGGAGCAGTGAGACCAGTTGGAAAGAACTGATGCTCACAAAATGTATGACAACTTAGTAATTAAAAAAAAGAAAGAAATATTTTAGGCAATGCAAGACAATGAATAAGAGGTCTGAGAATACACAAAGGGTACAACGCAATTCCAAGCAGAAACCCCAAATTGCCAGAAGCCCTTCCCCTCACTCACCTTCCATTCTTCATGCAGCCCCTTGTGACACACTGCTTTTTCATGATGTCTCATTTTCACCAACAACATCTCCCTGCTTCCTCCAGCTCACCTCTTTATCCAGAGTTACCTGCCAGCCCTTGTACCTGCTGTATGGTATTTAGCTCGCTATCTCTAAAGCTTGGATATGTAATTTTGTCATTCCCACAATGCCTAGGCACACAGAGCTGTGCAGATTCACTGGCAGCTCTCTCACGTAGATGATATCGTTG
>NW_011251134.1:0-489 GCF_000146605.3 Meleagris gallopavo
TGGGCTGCATTCAAAGAGGAGCGACCAGCAGGGAGAGGGAGGTGATTGTCCCCCTCGACTCGGCTCTGGTGCGGCCCCATGTGCAGCACTGCGTGCAGGCCTGGGGCTCCAGCACGGGAATGATGTGGAGCTTTTGGAGCAGGTCCAGAGAAGGGCCACGAAGATGATCAGAGGGCTGGAGCACCTCTCTTAGAAAGAAATGTTGAGGGAACTGGGATTGTTTCTGTGGGAGAAGAGAAAAGCTCTGGAGATAGCTCATGACAGCCTTCCAAGACTCAAAGGGAGCGCATAAGCAGGAGGGGGCAACGGCTGTTTAGGAGGGTGGATAGCGATAGGACAAGGGGAAATGGTTTTCAAGTGAGACAGGGGAGGTTTAGGTTGGTTATTAGGAGGCAGCTTTTCACGCACAGGGTGGTGACGCACTGGAATGTGTGCTTGAGAGTCACTTGCAGGATGATCTGCTCCATGATCCGTGACCAGCACAGAGGT
>NW_011251135.1:0-456 GCF_000146605.3 Meleagris gallopavo
TGTTCAGGTCCGGAAAGACGAAAGTTTACACCTAGAGGAGGGTATTACGCCTGGTGGTCATCCCGTGTCCCAAGGAAACCCACGAGAAAATGGGGAAGGCAGTGCCTGGCGGGACTAAAGGCACTGAGCAAGAGACTGTGCAGAAGGAGCTGTTGCAGGAAGGCAGCAGTGACGCGCAGCCAGTCTCTGACCGGAAAACTCAGGCAGAACAAGCAGCTGGTTTGCCAGGTAATTTCAGACCCGTGGTCATCCGGTGTCCCCAGCCAGAATCACCGTGTGCCACCAGGCTCTTCCTGCCTGCTCTTGCGCAGCAGGCCAGCAGCCAAACCTGAGCGTGTTACTAGAGAGCACATGCTACAAAGGAGCCGGAGGGCGATGAGCCCTGTGTGGCAGGAGCCTGCAGGAGCGTTTCTCCACTGGGCTGGCTCCAGCTGTGCCTTGTGCTGGCTGGAGGCC
>NW_011251136.1:0-480 GCF_000146605.3 Meleagris gallopavo
TGGATGGAAATGGAAGAATTGGAAGAAGAAAGATGGAAAGAAAAAAAGAATAAACAACAGTGTTGATGGTCGTTCTGCAGGTGAATTAAAGTTGTTTTTATATAAAGAGTCTCAGCTGCTGAAAGCAAAGTAGAGCTGGAGCGCAAGTCAACACTGCAGGAAAGGCAGGGTCCACTCAGCCAGCAGCTGCTGAGTAATTGGCATCGGCAGCTCTAACCATAGATCATCTCAGTTTCTGGAAAGCAAATGTGCTGACGGCAATGGCAACCAAACCCCACCATTTCAGCTCACTGCAAGCCTTGCCATGCAGCCTGGGCACTGTGCCTCACCTGCTGCTCATACAAGCACAAAAAAACGCTTGGCTAGGTACTGGTGCAATGTTTGCTTCTGTCATTTTCCTCCCTCCTCTCTACTCCACCTGGAGCCTTGGCCAGGCAGCAACATCCAGGCAGGTTAGTCCCATACACTTTGTCAGAAGTT
>NW_011251137.1:0-490 GCF_000146605.3 Meleagris gallopavo
CCGGACAGGCGGTATATCCCCTGCACCACGCCATGCTGCTCAAGGAACTCAGCGGCAGGCTCTGGAGGACCTGGGGGACTAAAGAACACGTGCCAGCGCTTAGTGGAGCTCCTGAGTCAAGTCCTGCTTCAGCCTGTGCTCCCGTCACGTCCCATCCACTAAGCCCAGCCAGGCTTGGCTGAAGCACATACAAATTACTTGTCTCTTAGGAGCATTCGCCTCACTTTAGCCTTCAGCCATCAACTCCCACAGCAATGGGCTGTTCCTTACCATCGCGACCAGAGCGGAGAAGATGCTCTCCCAGGTCACAGCCAAACAGCCCTTCCTTCTCCACCTCCCGCTCCTTCGGCTTCTTGGCGGCCTTCACCAAGGAACGAAGGAAGGTGATGAGCTTGCCGCGTTTCTTGGCGCTGCACAACAAATGCAGAAACCAGGTCATTCCAGTCATGCCAGGTTTGGATCGTCTTGAAAGCCACGTTCTGATCAAGTG
>NW_011251138.1:0-466 GCF_000146605.3 Meleagris gallopavo
GCGAAGGAGTGCGATTCCGATGCCGACAAGTGCGAATTCAGCCTCCTGCACTACCTGCGAGTGGGGGGTTTTTTCTCCGCAGTCCTGAAAGGATCTCTCCCCACTTTCTGAAACGCTCTCCCTGAGAGCACTACAGCTGTCGCTCCTCGAACTTGCAAATGCCTTATTAGAGCTTGTTTTCCCTTCCACTCTTTTCCTGTCTGAATGCAGATGTGTAGCAGTGGAAAACCTGACTAGAATGAATTGTGGCTCGAAATAAAGGCAGAGACATAGTATTCAGAGGTAGGCGTAGTGCATTCTGCATGTAGCCAAGGCGAAGTGCAAACCGCTCCTTTCCGATGCGCGCACAGGGAGCCCGCTCACTCGTCGGAGAAAAGCAGTCGGCTGAAGTGGCCCGTTCTCGGCAAGCGAGAAACACGAGACCGCTGCTGACGGCTGAAAGCGGAGTTCGGGGAGAAACGCGATT
>NW_011251139.1:0-480 GCF_000146605.3 Meleagris gallopavo
ACACCGTTGGCTTCCAAAAAGAACACATTCTCCCCAGGAAATACCTCCCTTCTCCAATACAATGACATTACCTCCCAGTAATGCTACCTTGGGCCCAAACATTGGACAGCTTCTCCCACAACTACTACTTTTCCATCCAAAAGAGGACATCTTCTCCCCAGAGAATGCTATTTCCTCCCGGAAACAAAGCAGCTTTCTCACAAATGGGTGGCATTTTCCAACCAACTATGCTACTCTCTCCCAGAAAGAGCACTTTTCTGACAAGTACCTTCCCTTTTCTCTCAAAAATACTGCTGGACACTCCTCAACAGGACATTTCCTCCCATCTACACCCCGTTTTCTCCCCAAAGGACCCCCTTTTCACACCAAAAATACCACACTTGCCCTCCAAGAGAAGTCAGTCTTTCCCACAATTGTCCACTTTTTCTCCCCACGTACTTGTCATTTTCTCCCCTAGAAATTACCACATTTCACTTGGAA
>NW_011251140.1:0-460 GCF_000146605.3 Meleagris gallopavo
AATGGAGGTGAAATCTAAGGAAATGTCTTGTACAGTGAGGGTGCTGAGGCAGTGGCACAGGTTGCCAGAGACATGGTGGATGTGCTGGCCCTTTCAAGGTGAGCCTGGCTCAGACTCTGAGCAACTTGATCTAGCTGTGGATGGTCAGCATGGGGGAGTCGGATCACATCGCAAACCTACCTGCATACAAGCAGCGCACCAACATGGGGTGCGTGATGTTCATTACCTGCTGGACACATCTCACACCAGTGATTGGAGGAGCCCAGGCAATCCATCAACTCCATCAGGCTGCAAAATGGAATCAGACGAGACGCAGAACATAATTTAAAACACAACAAGGATGCACACAATGACCCTTAAAAAAACACCCAACCGCATGGATGCAATTAGCACATAGCCCTATTAATTACAGCCATCCAGCTTGAGATCCTCCAGAAAAGCAGAGCTCACAGCTCTGAAA
>NW_011251141.1:0-433 GCF_000146605.3 Meleagris gallopavo
TTACACAGAAGGAAAACATTCAGCATGATGTAAATCTACCAAAGAGCAGCATGGCTGTTATACATTGTAAAGGACGTCAGAAGAGTGACACTGTACAGGAAACGGGTAACACGATGGTGGATCAGGTGGCAGAACAGGCAGCTGAAGGAAAAGAAACTGGTGAACTGGCTTTAATTCCAGACGGTAAACTTAAAATATCTGAACCTTAGTCAGAACCTACAAGGTACCCTAGAGAGGATAGGAATCTAATTAATGATTTAGGAGGGGAGAGAGCAAACGAGCGGTTGTGCCCGTTAGTATTCTCTAGAATTTGGTTCTAAAGAACATACTCAAACACGGGGGGGTACAGACACCAGAAAGTAACTGTGCAACCCCAGTACCAGGAACAGGGTACAAGTGGGCTTGTGGGAAAGGGAACCTTTCAGGGCAACAA
>NW_011251142.1:0-528 GCF_000146605.3 Meleagris gallopavo
TGGAAAGCTCATCTAGTCCAATCCCCTGCCTTAGCAGGAACTCCTAGATTAGGTCACACATGAACACCTCCAGGCAGGTTTTGAATAATGTCTCCAGAGGAGGAGACCCCACAGCCTCTCCAGGCAACCTGTTCCAGTGCTCCATCACCCTTACCATAAACAAGTTCTTCTGCATGTTAGTACAAAACTTCCTATGTACAAGTTTTAGGCCGTTACTCCTTGTGCTATTGCTGCACACCATCGAGAAGAGCCTGGCCTCACCCATTTGCCTCCCACCTTCCTTTAGATGTTTATAAATATTTACCAGATCCCCTCTCAGTGTCCTTTTCCCCAGGCTGAACAGAGCGCGGTTACTCAGCCTTTCGTCACATGGGAGCCCCCAGTCATCCCTGCGGTCGTCCTCTGCTGGACTCCTTCTAGGAGGTCCCTGTCTTTACTACTTAATTGAGGTTGCCCAGAACTGGACACCAGTAGTGTAAATGTGGCCTCACCAGTGCAGAGTAGAGGGGGAGGATCACCTCCCTCGAC
>NW_011251143.1:0-445 GCF_000146605.3 Meleagris gallopavo
GAGGGCTGGAGCACCTCTCCTATGAGGAAAGGTTGAGGGAACTGGGCTTGTTTGGCTTGCAAAAGAGAAGGCTCCGAGGAGACCTCATTGCGGCCTTGCACTACTTGAAAGGAGCATATGATCAGGAAGGGGAATGGCTGTTGATGAGGGGAGGATAGTGAGAGGACAAGGGGGAACGGTCTTAAACTCAGACAGGGGAGGCTTAGGTTAGATATTAGGAGCAAGCTTTTCACACAGAAGGCAGTGACAGACTGGAGCAGGTTGCCCAAGGAGGTTGTGCATGCCCCATCCGTGGAAGCATTCAAGGCCAGGCTGGCTGTGGCTCCGGGCAGCCTGGTCTGGTGGTTGGCGACCCTGCACATAGCAGGGGGAGTTGCAACTAGATGATCATTGTGGTCCTTTTCAGCCCCAGGCCCATTCTATGAGTCTTTGAAGTGCCTGTGTT
>NW_011251144.1:0-387 GCF_000146605.3 Meleagris gallopavo
AGGGTTCCCCCAGAGCTCTGAATTGCGCTTCATGGTGCCCAGAAGGCTGCCTATCCTCTTTGTTCTGTGTCTTGCTTGTCTCTGGTCTTGCACTGTTTTCACTATTACATTCTTCTTGTCCTCCGATTTTTGTGTTTCCTTGCCCCATTCTCTTGGCCATTCCCCTTGGCTTTGTGTTGCCACATTCATGTCGGCATTCAGTTTTGGCGTTCCCTGCCGTATTGTCTGGGCCGTCATCCTTGGCATTTCCTTCCATGTTCTTCTTGGCCCTTGCCTTGCCTGGGCATTCCCTTTGCCCTCCTGTTTTGTGGAACCCGCACCTGGGCGGGTGCAGCCCTGCGAGCACAGCTGGGGGCAGTTTGGCTGTGGAGTGGGGCAGAGCCAGGG
>NW_011251145.1:0-414 GCF_000146605.3 Meleagris gallopavo
AAGCCTAATATAATCACTAAGTAAACACTGATTTGTGCAATAACCAGGAAACAACTGATGTAAATTAACATATTTTGCTCTCTGAAGCAATGTATTCTTTTCTCAAAACCATTAAAACAAAACATTAAAGCAAAGATGTTTATTATAAAATTAAATTTGCTTTTGCTGCTTACCCTTTCATAATCCATGCTTTTAGATGCAAGCTGTCGAGATAAAAGGTCTTTGCTAGCTTCAAGTTTAACACAAAGTTCTCTCACAGAAGTCAAGTCAGCCAACACAGAGGACTTATCCTGATGTTCACGTTTAATGTCCTCTTCCAATTTAGACATATTTTTGTAATGGAGGAGATCTGAGATTCATAAGCTTGATGTGCAATCATATGCTAAACAAAACAAATATGGATACCATTTCAGG
>NW_011251146.1:0-510 GCF_000146605.3 Meleagris gallopavo
AATTATGGATTGTCTATTAATTTTCTGTTTCACAGTCTATGGTGAAAGACAAAAAAAGGAAAGAAAGCCTTCATCAGATGAGGAGACAGAGAGTGACAGTAATAGTGGCAGTGAGAGCGAAAGTGAAGAAGAAGCTTCTAAGCCTCGGAGGTTACGAAAACGAGTAGATTCTGATTCAGATTCTGATGAAGAAAATGATATAAATGCTGTGATGAAATGTTTACCAGAAAACTCAGCTCCTTTAATTGAATTTGCAAATGTGTCTCAAGGCATATTATTACTTTTGATGCTGAAACAGCATTTGAAGAACCTTTGTGGATTCTCTGATAGGTAAGGATACTTAGATAGTCTAGTGTTTGTTTTTTTTTGTTAAGGTATTTAAAGTTTTGGGTACATTTTTTTTAAAAAATTGTATTGTTAACTCAATGTAATCAACAGGTTTCTGTAAGGGAAAACGCATAAGTGTAATAAGTCAATGCAATGAAACAGAAATGTTAGCTTAGAAAAAGC
>NW_011251147.1:0-491 GCF_000146605.3 Meleagris gallopavo
AAAGATGTTCCTAACTAGCCCTTCTCTAAGCAGCTAGCTCTTTGAAGTTGTATCCATCATTTCACACCAGAAATGTCAATTGAGTGGACCTCTGGTATGGATAATTGATTTTCAGGGACCTGTCTAAATTATACAAAGAATATAACATACTAAAACAAGAGCAAGACTAGCAATTGCTGAGAGTTGGCATCAGACAAAATAATTCTGCCACATTAATGAAAAATAAATTATTTTAAAAATATAAATACACATCGGTATGTACCTCTCTACTTAAATCTTGAACCTGGAAATAAATTATCTATTTCACCTTTTTAAATGATATATATACGGACATGCATTACATGTTTTTATACCTATATTTAATCTTGGTACTTTTTTTTTTTCTTATTGGTAAAAGTATTTGGCAAAGTAGAAGTAGACTCACAAATAGTTTTATTCCAAGTGGAACTGCATTTTAGTTAAAAAAATGGATATCTGAACCAAATCCTCCC
>NW_011251148.1:0-496 GCF_000146605.3 Meleagris gallopavo
TACGAAGTTGGGAGGATTGGCTGACACGCCTGAAGGCTGTGCTGCCATTCAGCGAGACCTGGACAGGCTGGAGAGCTGGGCAGTAGGAAACCGGATGAGGTTCAACAAAAGCAAGTGTAGGGTCTTACACCTAGGGAGGAAGAATTGCATGCACCAATACAGGCTGGGGGATGAGCTGCTGGAGAGGAGCTCTGCAGAGAGGGACCTGGGCATCCTGGTGGACGACAGGTTGGCCATGAGCCAGCAGTGTGCCCTCGTGGCCAAAAAGGCCAGTGGCATTCTGGGGTGCATTAAGAAGAGTGTGTCCAGCAGGTCGAGGGAGGTGATCCTCCCCCTCTACTCTGCCCTGGTAAGGCCTCATCTGGAGTACTGTGTCCAGTTCTGGGCTCCCCAGTACAGAAGACAGGGATGTCTTGGAAAGAGTCCAGCGGAGGCCACAAAGATGGTGAAGGGCCTGGAGCAGTCTCCCCTATCGAAGAAGGCTAAGTGAACTGGG
>NW_011251149.1:0-450 GCF_000146605.3 Meleagris gallopavo
TCTTTTGGGGATGGCAAGTGCACTGAAGGGCTGCTAGGTGTAAGAGCAGCATCTGAATCTGGAGACTGCTTCCTTTGGGGTGTGGGGTGAGCCCTTAGAATGGGGTGAGTGATTCCTGCTTGATTTCAGAGCTGTGAGCTCTGCTTTTCTGGAGGATCTCAAGCTGGATGGCTGTCATTAATGTGCTAATTGCATCCATGCGGTGGGTGTTTTTTAAGGGCATTGTGTGCATCCTTGTTGTGTTTTAAATAATGTTCTGCATCTCTTCTGATTTCATTTTGCAGCCTGATGGCGTTGAAGGATTGCCTGGGCTCTCCAGTCTGTGGTGTGAGATGTGTCCAGCAGGTAATGAACACGATGCACCCCATGTTGGTGCGCTGCTTGTATGCAGGTAGGTTTGCGATGTGATCGACTCCCCATGCTGACCATCCACAGCTAGATCAAGTTGCT
>NW_011251150.1:0-449 GCF_000146605.3 Meleagris gallopavo
GCTCATTTATGCACAGCCCTCATCTTTGCTTTGGTAGAGGTGAGGTGGGACTGCCATTGCTTCCTCAGTCCCACACACCCCTTCCCATCCCACACTGCCATGGCAGATCAGGTTCTGGACCACCTGAGGACCCAAACAGCCAGGAGTCTTTGGGTCCTGACGAGATGAGTCCCAGAGTTCCGAGGGAATTCACCGCTGCAAGTCACCGAGCCACTCTCCATGGTATTTCAGAAGTCGAGGCAGTCAGGTCAAGTCCCTGCTGAGGAGAAAAAAGGTGACAAGCACACCTCTCAGGAAGGATAGAAAGTGTGACGCGGGGAACTACCAGCATGTCAGTCTCACCTCTGGGCTGGTCACGGATCATGGAGCAGGATCATCCTGGAAGTGACTCTCAAGCACACATTCCAGTGCGTCACCACCCTGTGCCGTGAAAGCTGCCTCCTAAGACC
>NW_011251151.1:0-480 GCF_000146605.3 Meleagris gallopavo
CTGTGGATATCTGCAAGATAACAACTGATATGAAAACGGTGTATAAACACTGAAGTTATGGATAAAACATAAAACATTCACTGTTTCTTCCAGCGCAGGAATAAGGACCATAATGTGAGTCTGGTGGCATCCTGGTTCAGAACAGTCAAAACAAAAGTGAAACTGAAACAACTGGGTGTTTTCTTCATGCATCTTGTATTTCCAAGCGCAGATTCTGAGTTCTTCCTCTGTGTGAGAGACAAGTGTTGTTCTTTTTTTGTTTTGTTTTTAATTTTAAATGATTCCTACCATTTAAAATCATTCCCAAACAATAATGATAAAACGACAATTAAAAGCTTGCTTGATTCAGTCCAGCAAATTGTATGTATCTCAGACGCTACAGACACATGCAGTATTGATTCTCCTTTTAAAAAATTGCCCATGTAAACAAGTTTAAGGCCCTGCAGTGTTGCTGAGTAAACATCTAACAGTAACTGTGTT
>NW_011251152.1:0-532 GCF_000146605.3 Meleagris gallopavo
AGTAGTGATGAAGAGACAGATATCAGCTATGATATCATTACTGTAAATTGGCTTCTATAGTTTGCTTTTTGTTCAGGTTTGAAGTGACTTCATCCAATGCATATTTGTACTAATTTTCTTTACTGATGACCATCTCTGCTTAACTTCATGAAAAATAGTGACCTGTATTAAAAGAAAAAGAAATATAGGAGAATGATAGGAAAATATTATCACAGAGGATGGACATTTTGAAAAAGCATAGAAATAAAGCAGGAATTAAAATATAGCCATGGGATAAAAACAATAAGGTGTCTATCTTATATAGCTTTTCTTAGCTTTATGCTTGCACAGGTGAAGGGAAAAAAAAAACAAACAAAACAAAAAAACCACTAAAAATCAATACAGTCCGAAAGAAATTAGAGGAGACAAGAATTACATATAATGTAGGCTCAATGTAGTGTATCATGCGAGTTTCTTCCACTCTACTACCTTGAAGCTACATTAAGACTGAAAATTGCAGTACTCAAGCATTAAGAAGTTTAGTACAAGGGAT
>NW_011251153.1:0-375 GCF_000146605.3 Meleagris gallopavo
ATTTTTTCTCCTCTGTTTTGCCTTTAAAGCTTGCTTTCCTCCCTGGCAATCATCCAAAAGGTGCAACATTCATCAGGAGCCAAATAAGCGGGCCCCGCTAGATGGAAACAACATCCTTTGAACACGCAAAACAGGTTTGCTGGGCAGAGGCAGCATCTTTCTGATCTTTCTCTGCAACTTCTCTCTTCTTACCATGTAAGGATGGGCCACAACTTCACCACCCAAAACAAAAAAAGCCAACAAAAAAAGCAGCAAGTCTTCTTTGCATCTAGGAAAATAGGCACAGGCTGCACTGTGTTGAAATACGAAGGGATCAAAGAGGAGAATCACAAAAATTGACTCAAGGGTTTGGAAAGAGACCTTAAAGTTCATCAA
>NW_011251154.1:0-505 GCF_000146605.3 Meleagris gallopavo
CCATATTGGATCTGGTAATTTATTTTGTTGGCCACAATAGATCAGCATTGACTTGGAAAATAGAGCTGCTTAGCAAATCTGAAAGTCCGTGCAGTCCTTCTGCAGGAGGTCAAGGTTAGGTTGAATAAATTCAGGTAACTCTAAAACTTGGTTCTCTGACATAATTAGAACACTTCTGAATAGTATGTGTGCACAAAGATAAATACAACACACGAACATATTTTTGAAATTTAATATGATTAATGCTTCAAGAGAGACTAAAAAATTAATGCTGTTTATATGATAGATATTTCTGTAATTTCTTCAAAAATTTTATCCAGTGCTAACCATGGCATAAAATTATTTATCACTGATATCAACAAATTTTAATTATGTGAACAGTGAATTTATCATATTATCTTAGTTCACTACTCCATTTAGAGTGTATAAACCAGAAAAAAAAAAATTAAGACTAACGGTAGTCCGGATTGAACTTTCAGAGCCATATTCTGTAGAGTAAGTAGAA
>NW_011251155.1:0-341 GCF_000146605.3 Meleagris gallopavo
ACTACATATTTTTCCTGAATACTGATTGTTTAGATAAAGAATGTGGTGGATCTGAACTGTGTGGTGTTCAGCAAAACATCTGAGATTGTGCAAACTGTGTTGGAAAAGATGGGAATTATTTACTAAGTAATTGATTAGGATACTGGATAAAAGGAATATTCTAGTAGTGTGTGCTGAATGTGGAAGAATAATGGAGAACACAGGTGGAAATAATCAAGGATCAGAATTTGGGACTACATTTTGTTGTTTTTCTTAATGACTTGAGTAATCAAAATGTGTCAAATCAAATTTTCAACTGATATCGAAGCTGGAGCCAGTGTCAGTATAATAGAATATAAAAA
>NW_011251156.1:0-441 GCF_000146605.3 Meleagris gallopavo
AGAGTATGGCAGAGAAAGGTCTACAAAGAAAGGCTGGAAGACTCTAAGTGTAGCTAAATGAGAAAGCCCAAAGCCACTATCAGCAACACAGAAGATATTGGCATTCCATTCTGTAATAGTGTCAGGTACAGTAACTTGGAGAGATGCTTGACCTTCACCACTACAGCAGAAAGAGAGAGAGAACTTGATTAGAAGTAGTCAGAAGTTTCCAAAGATCTCTGAAAAAGGCAGGCAGAGGCTATTACCAACCTGACAGAGACCAAATCCCAAATCCAAGTTTCTGGGAAATATGTCCGTGGTTTGGGCTTCTCTGTGTCAGCTGACTGAGGTACAAGATTGGCATGAATAACATAACTGTCTGCAGAAAAGCAAAGTAATACATCAGAAAACAGTATAAGTCACAACAGGTGAAATTACTTCTTCATTCATAGGCAATCTAGC
>NW_011251157.1:0-474 GCF_000146605.3 Meleagris gallopavo
GCTTTTCACACACAGGGTGGTGGCGCACTGGAATGTGTGCTTGAGAGTCACTTCCAGGATGATCTGCTCCATGATCCGTGACCAGCACAGAGGTGAGACTGACATGCTGGTAGTTCCCTGCGTCACACTTTCTATCCTTCCTAAGAGGTGTGCTGTCACCTTTTTTCTCCTCAGCAGGGACTTGACCTGACTGCCTCGACTTGTGAAATACCATGGAGAGTGGCTCGGTGACTGCAGCGGTGAATTCCCTCGGAACTCTGGAACTCATCTCGTCAGGACCCAAAGACTCGTGGATGTTTGGGTCCTCAGGTGGTCCAGAACCTGATCTCCCATGGCAGTGTGGGGTGGAAGGGGTCTGTGGGACTGAGGAAGCAATGGCAGTCCCCACTCACCAACCAAGCAAAGATGAGGGCTGTGCATAATGAGCAGTTCTCAGACAAGATGGAAGCCAAAATGGTGTTGGGTACCTGAGCC
>NW_011251158.1:0-392 GCF_000146605.3 Meleagris gallopavo
TCCTACTCTTGGTTGCAAGTGTCCTATTTGGTCTTGTCATCTAGTCTTTTTGGGAGAAAACGTGCGGTAGTTTGAAGAAAACAGGTATGCCTGGGAGAAAATACCATCTTTTTGGAAGCACAGGCCCAATTTCCAAGTGAAATGTGGTATTTCTGGGAGAAAATGACAAGTACGTGGGAGAAAAGTGGACAATTGTGGGAAAGACTGACTTCTCTTGGAGGGCAAGTGTGGCATTTTTGGTGTGAAAAGGGGTCCTTTGGGGAGAAACGGGGTGTAGATGGGAGAAAATGTCCTGTTGAGGAGTGCCTAGCAGTATTTTTTGAGTAGAAAAGGGAAGGTACTTGTCAGAAAAGTGCTCTTTCTGGGAGAGAGTAGCATAGTTGGTTGGAAAA
>NW_011251159.1:0-463 GCF_000146605.3 Meleagris gallopavo
TCCAAGACTTGGTTTCTCTACTGCGATTAAATCCAGAAGTTAACAGTACAGTATTATGATAATTTGCAATGGTGCATTTTTTTAAATGGATATCTGTCCTTGAAAGACACGTCTGAGGATGGCAGTGCTTTCATGCAGGCTACCCATATTGATGTTGAATGGGTGACCATTAGAAATCAGAACTTAATCAGTCTTCTGTCCACAGATCAAACAACATTTGAAATATAGCTGGGGGCTTTTTCTTCTAGTTCTGAAAGACTTGTATAATTGATTTTTTCTTTTACAGTATGATTGCACCAATCCAAATTTATCTGCTAGTACCTTGTTTCTAATTGAGTGTAATGAATCTCTGCTTTGTTAATCACATTACATATATTTTTAAGTCTTAGAATTTTAGCTGCCAGAAGGGAGGCCTGCAACATGACTTTAAAACAATTGTTTTTTCTTTGCTGTCTGACAGTCA
>NW_011251160.1:0-508 GCF_000146605.3 Meleagris gallopavo
CGCGGGCAGGCAGGGCCCCTCTGCTCCTTGGCCAGGGGGCGAGCTTGGGCTCTGGCTGCCCGCTGGTGCTGCTGGGCCTCTGCAATGCCCTCCACCCCCTCCAGCCCTGACTCCGCCAGGTGCTCACCACTGCTCACGGTTGCTCTCTCCTTCCTCTCCAGTGTGCGTGCTGTGCCGCCGGGCACAGGTCAACCCGGACATCTGCGGGCGGACATTTGCCAACGGTGGGCTCTGTGCCCACGAATTCTGCTTGGTGAGTTCCCTCAAGGGCTAGGGCTCCTGCCAGGGACGTTCCCTTCCTTGCTGGCCTCACGAGATCCCGCTCTTTTCTCTCCTACAGTTCTTTGCCGATGGCCTTTTTGGAGTGGAGATGCCCAATGGGGGGAATTTTTGGCTTCTCCATTGGTGCCGTCCAGCGCACCATCCAGCTGGCAGACCAGAAGGTGAGGACCTGAACGGAACGGGGAGCTTGGTGCCGGCAGAGGCTCGCACCAAAGTTTTGCCTGGG
>NW_011251161.1:0-386 GCF_000146605.3 Meleagris gallopavo
TTTTTCTTCCAAAGAAGCCCTGAAATGTTCTGTTTCAGATGTCATGCTGTGTCACACCAACGTAACTCCATTCTAAAATCTGCTTTGTAGGATTCCTGAAATGAAAAGGCACCACTTTGAACACCTCCTGGACAGATTAACTGTGCTTATCTCTGATACACCTGCCTTTTCAACAGCAGTTGCACATGGCTGGAGCTGTGCACAAACTTGCAGTACACCCTCCTCATTGCTGCAGAGCCTCAGGGCCCTTCTTCCCCTGATGGCTTTCTGCCCAAGATTCAGCTGTGAGCTCCTCATCCTGTGGCAGCTGAGACAGGATTCTCTGCTCTCGAGCACCACGACACAAACTTCTTTCGTTTCATAGTGCAGAGTGTGAATGTGAGTAT
>NW_011251162.1:0-492 GCF_000146605.3 Meleagris gallopavo
CCTATGACCATTGCTATTCTCAGCTGAAAGTACTTCTGTTTTGCTTTCCAGAGCACTGCTGTTGGGCTGTCAGGGGAATGATGTCCCTCTGCACAGTCTTCTTTCCCTGGTGACTGGAACATGGCTTTGTGCCATGATAGGCCATATGTATGGCTTTGTGCACTGATAGGAGCGTATTTTATCTCACCACAGGGAAACACAGCCCTACATCTCTCTGAGGTAAAGCAGGACAGCAGTCAATCTCTGAAAGCAGGATTGAGTCTTTGGGGAAACATCACAGGAAGGGCAAAAAATCAGGAGTGTCCTATGTTCCTTTATTTCCAAGCATCAGAAAAGACAGAGAAAGAGAGAGAAGCAAATAAAATAAAATAAAATAAAATCAAATAATCAAACAAACAAGACAAAATAAAATAAAAATACTTACCAAAAATACTTCCAATCTGTGTAGTGGTGTGTTAGGCTCAGATGAGTAGGCCAAAAGCCTGCTTGGTT
>NW_011251163.1:0-461 GCF_000146605.3 Meleagris gallopavo
TTACGGCACTTGGGAGCACCGCAGCTCTGCTGCCACCTGTTGGACACAAAACAGTCATGAAGGCACTGCCCGTGCATCCGGGCCTCTTGCACAAACCTGTGCTCCTTGCTCGGAGCACATGGCTGCACTCTGTGCACCATGTTGCTTACCACCAGAGAAGGCTCAGGTACCCAACACCATTTTGGCTTCCATCTTGTCTGAGAACTGCTCATTATGCACAGCCCTCATCTTTGCTTTGCTTTGGTGAGGTGGGGACTGCCATTGCTTCCTCAGTCCCACAGACCCCCTTCCCATCCCACACTGCCATGGGAGATCAGCTTCTGGACCACCTGAGGGACCCCAAAACATCCCACGAGTCTTTGGGTCCTGACGAGATGAGTCCCAGAGTTCCGAGGGAATTCACCGCTGCAGTCACCGAGCCACTCCTCCATCGGTATTTCACAAGTCGAGGCAGTCAGGTC
>NW_011251164.1:0-358 GCF_000146605.3 Meleagris gallopavo
TTTTTCTTCCAAAGAAGCCCTGAAATGTTCTGTTTCAGATGTCATGCTGTGTCACACCAACGTAACTCCATTCTAAAATCTGCTTTGTAGGATTCCTGAAATGAGAAGGCACCATTTTGAACACCTCCTGACAGATTAACTGTGCTTATCTCTGATACACCTGCCTTTTCAACAGCAGTTGCACATGGCTGGAGCTGTGCACAAACTTGCAGTACACCCTCTCATTGCTGCAGAGCCTCAGGGCCCTTCTTCCCCTGATGGCTTTCTGCCAGATTCAGCTGTGAGCTCCTCATCCTGTGGCAGCTGAGAACAGGATTCTCTGCTCTCGAGCACCACGACACAAACTTCTTTCGTTTCA
>NW_011251165.1:0-446 GCF_000146605.3 Meleagris gallopavo
TAATGCCTCTCTTATGAATAAAATTCCAGTAACCTTTCTAGAAAAGTATCTCACTTGAGACTGTAAGCATAGAAAAACAATATTGCAATTAGAAATTTTCATCCATTTTCATTTTTTCCATCATAAAACCAAGATGATTTCATTGATATGTGCATATCACATTTCATTTCTATTTCACTAGGTCATTTCTCCAGTAAATTATTTCTTGTAGTCAAATTAATATTTTTTTAAGAACACAGAATGCAAAGGAGAAATTGAGGAGTGTGCTTAGGTAGTAGAAAATGAACGTCGGACTTCTAAAATGATTTATCGATGATTAATATAATATTGCCTAGAATCAAGTTAGTTTCTCAAGCTACTTGGATTTCATACCACTCTAAAAAAAAAAAATAATAATAAACAACAAACTAGAAAAGGACTCGACCCACTGTAAGATTATTTATCTT
>NW_011251166.1:0-407 GCF_000146605.3 Meleagris gallopavo
AAAAATAAAATAAAATTGTACCAGCCAACTCTACAGCTACCTTGATGCAGACTTGTCAGGTCTATAATCATTGGTTTTAAGTCACCTCCAGGAAACTCCATCCTGGATTTCTCCTTGTGAAGTCCAGCAAGGACTGGTCAAGAGTATTTCTGAACATGCCACCTTCATTGCCCTGGATTATAAATCTGTTTTAGAAATTATAGAAACTCATTTGGAAATGTTTTTCACTTATCAGATGACCATCATTTTAATATTGCTAGTTGTATCCAAGATGCTCAAATAACCTTTGCCTAAAGGACATGTCAGCTACAATGAAGACATGACATTTCATTTTTAGTTACTGGGAAACAACACTCTCACATTCTTTCTACTGAGGGTGGAAAAATTCCATTATTGAAAAAAAAAAA
>NW_011251167.1:0-392 GCF_000146605.3 Meleagris gallopavo
CAAATAGCATGGTGCTTTTAAATCCATCTTCTATAAGAATTACTTTAAATAAATCTTATTTATCTAATCTAATTAAAATTTTTAAATGCACCATTTCAGGCAAAACATTTTTAATGAGCTTAGTATGATTCTCTTCCTTTTTCTTCTCCCCTTTTCGCAAATTAAAACAAAGCAAAACAATATTTACAGCCAATCAAAAAACCACATCTGACTCTAATTTGAACCTCTTATCTTTCTATTAACATTTCAGCTTTCTCAATTACATTATTTAAAATACATATTCATCTGGAACTTTCTAACTACTTTCATTCCTCATTTCCTATCCTGCTCTTCTTCATGACCAGATGTTGCCATTTCTGAGATAGGAGATGTATCTGAGGTATGCATAAACC
>NW_011251168.1:0-481 GCF_000146605.3 Meleagris gallopavo
CCCCTCGTCCTGTCTCCACGCACCACTGAAAAGAGCCTGGCCTCACCACTATGGCCGCCACACCTCAGATATTTATAAACCTGGATCAGGTCCCCTCTCAGTCGTCTTTTCTCAAGGCTAAACAGACCCAGTTCACTCAGCCTTTCTTCATAGGGGAGATGCTCCAGGCCCTTCACCATCTTTGTGGCCCTCCGCTGGACTCTTTCCAAGAGATCCCTGTCTTTTTGGTACTGGGGAGCCCAGAACTGGACACAGTACTCCAGAGGAGGCCTTACCAGGGCAGAGTAGAGGGGAGGATCACCTCCCTCGACCTGCTGGACACGCTCTTCTTAATGCACCCCAGAATGCCATTGGCCTTTTTGGCCACGAGGGCACACTGCTGGCTCATGGCCAACCTGTCGTCCACCAGGACCGCCCAGGGTCCCTCTCCTGCAGAGCTCCTCTCCAGCCAGCTCACTCCCCCAGCCCTGTACTTGGTGCA
>NW_011251169.1:0-388 GCF_000146605.3 Meleagris gallopavo
GGAGCACAGGTGAAGGCAATTCAGCTGTGCTGCAGGAAGGGGTGGAGCCTGGCTCCACCTCTCCTAGACCCATTTAAGAGCTGACTGCCAGTGGGGAAGGATCTCTCTCTGGAGATCCGCTCCATCAGGAGTTCGTCTGGCGAGCCCAGGACAGGGTGAGTGACTTTCTCTTATTTCTCCAATATATGTTCTATTAGCCGAGCTCCTGGATATGGATCTATACCATCTGTATATCCATTGATTAAACAATTGGCGAGCCAGGCAATTGTTTGATGTAAATCCACTTTACATCGTGTCTCTTTTATGGGGTTTCTATAATGGTCAGGGGAGACACCATTCCCCTAGTTAAATGATCCCGGGCAGATCCCAGGGTTTCTGGGATCTCCTT
>NW_011251170.1:0-500 GCF_000146605.3 Meleagris gallopavo
TCCTGACGAGATGAGTCCCAGAGTTCCAAGGGAATTCACCGCTGCAGTCACCGAGCCACTCTCAAAGGCTCAATTCAGAAGTCGAGGCAGTCAGGTCAAGTCCCTGGTGAGGAGAAAAAGGTGACAGCACACCTCTTAGGAAGGATAGAAAGTGTGACGCGGGGAACTACCAGCATGTCAGTCTCACCTCTGTGCTGGTCACGGATCATGGAGCAGATCATCCTGCAAGTGACTCTCAAGCACACATTCCAGTGCGCCAGCACCCTGTGCGTGAAAAGCTGCCTCCTAATAACCAACCTAAACCTCCCCTGTCTCACTTGAAACCATTTCCCCTTGTCCTATCGCTATCCACCCTCCTAAACCAGCCGTTGCCCCCCTCCTCGCTTATGCGCTCCCTTCGAGTCTTGGAAGGCTGTCATGAGCTATCTCCAGAGCTTTCTCTTCTCCCACAGAAACAATCCCAGTTCCCTCAACATTTCTTTCGAAGAGAGGGGCTCCAG
>NW_011251171.1:0-437 GCF_000146605.3 Meleagris gallopavo
GATTCAGTGTCTGGAAGGAGACTTTGGGGTCTGGATGGAGGTTGTGGAGCTGGATAGAGAATTTTGGAGTGAATGGATATTTCTGGGTGGCTGGAAATTTTTGGGGTGGAAAGAGATTTTGTGGAATGGATGGAGATACTGAGGTTGGAGGGGAGATTTGGGGGCTGGATGTGGATATTGGGGTGGTGAGGGGATTTTGGAGCTGGACAGTGTTTAGGGACTGGATGGAGACTTCTTGAGAGTGACTAAAGATTTGGCCGCTGAGTGGAGGATGTGAGTGGATGGGAAGAGTTTTGGGTGCTGTATGGCGATTTTGGGGGGGTGACTGGAAGTTTTTTGGGGCAGGGTGGAGGAGAGGGAGAGGAGAGGAGAGGAGAGGAGAGGAGAGGAGAGGAGAGGAGAGGAGAGGAGAGGAGAGGAGAGGAGAGGAGAGGAGT
>NW_011251172.1:0-543 GCF_000146605.3 Meleagris gallopavo
AGCACCGGAGGCCCTATGTAGAACTAACGATTTATTGGTCCCGAAAAAATATTCAGAGAGTTATGGCATTAGTGGACACTGGAGCAGAAACATCAATCACTTACGGAGATCCAAAGAAATTTCATGGAAACAGAGTGATGATTGGTGGTTTTGGGGGACAAACTATTCCTGTCACCCAAACATGGTTAAAATTGGGGGTTGGGCGTCTCCCACCCCGGGAGTATAAGGTATCTATTGCCCCAGTCCAGGAATACATCTTGGGCATAGATATTCTATGCGGTCTGGCTCTCCAGACAACCGTGGGAGAGTTCAGACTCCGACAGAGATGTATTAGTATCCGGGCGGTGCAGGTAATATTAAGAGGCCATGCGAAACATGGGCCAATTTGCCTGCCAAAACCGCGCCGGATTACTAATGTGAGACAGTACAGACTCCCGGGTGGGCAGGACGAAATATCAAAAACGGTGCAGGAATTAGAAAAGTGGGCATTATAAGACCTGCCCACAGCCCATATAATTCCCCCATATGGCCAGTGCGAAAGTT
>NW_011251173.1:0-338 GCF_000146605.3 Meleagris gallopavo
ATTACTAATACTGTATATTTGAATTTTCCATCCATGTTAATCCTCATGGTTTCTTACACATACATACACACAGAGACCTACTGCTACACCTTAACACAAAACTAAACTGGAGATAAATATCATACCATAGAGGGCAAAACAGAATGACTTCGTACAGAGGGCCACAAACACTCCCTGGGAGTTGGATCTGTCACCTGAAGCCTCAGTGAAACCATCAAGTATTTTCTAGGAATTTTTCAAAACAGTAAAGTCGAATAGTGGTCTGCTGTTAAAAGTTTCCGTGTCTTAAATTCCTTGCCCTTCCCATGTTACCATCTCCTTTGGCTCAACTCACCTGA
>NW_011251174.1:0-417 GCF_000146605.3 Meleagris gallopavo
GAGATTTCAAATGCTGTCATTATTCCATGCCTGCAAGACGTGGTGGAAGTTAAGGCATGGATCTGAAAGCCACCCCAGAACTTCTGGGTCGGTAATGCTGTTGGATTGCTTGTAAACATTCTGCTGTGAGGGTTTTTCTTTGTTTGTTTGTTTGTTTGTTTTTGAGTATTCCTGTGTGATCTAAAGCTCAATACAGGGCGGTGGCTACCAAAGCTGGATCAGTGGGAGAGCTTGGACCCCGGCCCCTCTATTTGCTTAGCCAGCCACTTCTAGTGCAAGCAGCTCTGTGGTGTGCTCTAACCCCTCACTCAACGCAGTTACCAGAGCCTGAAGCCTAACCAATGGCAGGTTTATTCATCTTCTTTGTGAAGGGGTTTGAGCAAGTTCTTGACCAAGTCTTGCCAGGACTTGAAGTTT
>NW_011251175.1:0-412 GCF_000146605.3 Meleagris gallopavo
AGTCAGCAGAATCTGCATCACTTAAAAAAAATTAAAAAAATTAAAAGGCAGCAGCAGCAGGTGCCCCCATATTGTTACATCCCCAATTCTGAAGCAGATGTAGAAGCTGGCTTGGGATAAGAAAGAATTACTGCTGTTGCTAGTGGTTCGACAAGGCAGCTGAGGAATTGAGGACCACTGCAGAACATGATTTGTTCCAGCCCTACTTTGCTTTGTTCTGGGAATGGTTACACAAACCATGGATGTCAGCTTCTCTTTCTTACTGAAGACTGATAGGACACTGACCAAGGCACAGCGAGCCGTCTTGCAGCTGAACTCAGCCATCCGGGACACTTTCTAGCAAAGTGTCCCCTCAGCTTCACAGTGGCAGACCATTCTATTTATCTACTCCGGACTGACATACTAAGCGTTG
>NW_011251176.1:0-365 GCF_000146605.3 Meleagris gallopavo
CTCTCGTGGATCAATGGTGAGTTTGGGGGCTGCAGAACTGCAGGTGCGTGTTTGCACAGAGCGGGTGTGGGAAGGCTGTCATCACCATTTTGGGGGATGTTCTTGTATTTTCAGAGGTGGCAAGAGCTGTTGAGGTCCCCCGTGAGAACCCCAGCAACCCTGCCCCAGGATGCTTCATTGCTGAGCTCCCTGACAACCCCAGGGACAAACAGGGAGCTCAGCACACAGGCTGCCACTGGGACGCCCGCTGACCCCTTCTGGGGGCTTCCCACCATCCCCCGGGTTCCTGCCTGAGCTGCCGTGTGGGTTGTCGCAGCTGCACCCTGCCGTGCCACCAGCGAGTCGCCCGGCTCAGCCCCACGGCC
>NW_011251177.1:0-501 GCF_000146605.3 Meleagris gallopavo
CCCTCACAAACACCGATTGCCTCACAAAGATGTGGCACATCCCACCAGAAAGACCATTTCTAGCCCCCAAAAGATGGCATTTACTCCCAGAAACACCAGCTTTCTCACACAGTCCTCACCTTTTTCCCCCCACATAAGACCTTTTCACCCAGAAATGACAGTTCTCTTAGGAATACCTCCCAATTCCCCCTAATCTGCTACACCACACTCCGCACTATGACACTTTCTCCCCAAACTAGGACACTTTCTCCCAGAAAGGACGCTTTTTCCCCCCAAAGTACACCGTTGGCTTCCAAAAAGAAACACATTCTCCCCAAGAAATACCACCCTTCTCCAATACAATGACATTACCTCCCAGTAATGCTACCTTGGGCCCAAACATTGGACAGCTTCTCCCACAACTACTACTTTTCCATCCAAAAAGAGGACATCTTCTCCCCAAAGAATGCTATTTCTCCCCGGAAACAAAGCAGCTTTCTCACAAATGGGTGGCATTTTCCA
>NW_011251178.1:0-545 GCF_000146605.3 Meleagris gallopavo
ATTTTCTTGGCAGAGCATATCGCCTAAGTGATCGATCATGAGAGTCTAGGAAATAGAGTTTAAAGTACCCTATCAGCTTCCTGCCTTTTCGTTTGAATGACATCCCATAGACATTAAAAAAACCACCCTTGGCATAAAAATGATTTATTTTTATCTAAACAGAGATTACTTTAATTAAACATACTTTATTCCTCTTGAAAGTGACAAAGAACTCCCCTGAAGCCCTCCATTTCTCCATTTATCAAATGATTTCAGTGGGAATAGCAAGTTGAACCTCCCAGCCCAGCTTCAGTTTTCCTCCAAAACAGAGAGGAAAAGAAAAAAAAATCATAGTAAGAATAATATAAACATATCAAACTAATCTTATATAACATTACAGTCATATCAAGGGACTTCTACTACCATTCATCAGCTCTCAAGTTTGTAACTAGATATTAACCAGTACTGTAAAAAATTGCATTTAAAAAAAAAAAAGTTAACAATTTGAGAAAAACATAAGGGTCAATCTGAAGCTAGATTGTTTTTCACATAGATGAAGAGTTTAG
>NW_011251179.1:0-479 GCF_000146605.3 Meleagris gallopavo
GACCAGTCAGCAAAGTGAGGTTCCGGGGCATGCCGGGAAATGCACATTCCACTTCCTTGCTGTTTCCACCGAGACCAACACATCTCTCCGTGCAGTTGTTACGGCACTTGGGAGCACCGCAGCTCTGCTGCCACCTGTTGGACACAATACAGTCATGAAGGCACTGCCCTGCATCCGGGCCTCTTGCACAAACCTGTGCTCCTTGCTCGGAGCACATGGCTGCACTCTGTGCACCATGTTGCTTACCACCAGAGAAGGCTCAGCTACCCAACACCATTTTTGCTTCCATCTTGTCTGAGAACTGCTCATTATGCACAGCCCTCATCTTTGCTTTGCTTTGGTGAGGTGGGGACTGCCATTGCTTCCTCAGTCCCACACCACCCCTTCCCATCCCACACTGCCATGGCAGATCAGGTTCTGGACCACCTGAGGACCCAAACATCCAGGAGTCTTTGGGTCCTGGACGAGATGAGTCCCAG
>NW_011251180.1:0-516 GCF_000146605.3 Meleagris gallopavo
CAACCATAAAGCTAACTTAACCCTCACCTTCTCACTAAGTGTAATCTACCACAAACATTAAACCAGACCATAATACAATGGGATGAAAAGTAATGCATAGCAAGGCAATTAAATGCATTACAATGGAATGCAATGCAATCCTAACCCTAACCCTAACCCTTATCCTAATCCTAGGCGTAGCCCAAGCCCTAATGCTAAACCTAACCCCAACTCTACCCCTAACACTAACCCCAACCCAACCCCAACCCCAACCTTAACTCTAAGCCTGACCCTAACCCTTAAGTAATACAATGGAATGAAACCAAATGCAATACGAAGCTAAATCCTAATCAAGTTAAAGTTCATGAATTCAACAGAAATTTGATCTGTCTAGTCAGTGTTCACTGTGAGCCATGTGTAATGCCTTAAGAAATCTCCCTACAGTTTGTCCAGCTGTGTTATGCCGAGCTACTGCTTCCTTCATCATCTGAGACAATAGAGGAAGGAGAGCAGACCAGCAAACTAACACATGCCAAT
>NW_011251181.1:0-457 GCF_000146605.3 Meleagris gallopavo
TGCTCTTTCTGGGAGAGAGTAGCATAGTTGGTTGGAAAATGCCACCCATGTGTGAGAAAGCTGCTTTGTTTCCGGGAGAAAATAGCATTCTTTGGGGGAGAAGATGTCCTCTTTTGGATGGAAAAGTAGTACTTGTGGGAGAAGCTGTCCAATGTTTGGGTCCCAAGGTAGGCATTACTGGGAGGTAATGTCATTGTATTGGAGAAGGGAGGTATTTCTTGGGTAGAAGTGTGTTCTTTTTGGAAGCCAACGGTGTACTTTGGGGGGGAAAAAGCGGGCCTTTTCTGGGGAGAAAGCGTCCTAGTTTGGGGAGAAAGTGTCATAGTGCGGAGTGTAGTGTAGCAGATTAGGGGGGGAATTGGGGAGGTATTCCTAAGAGAACTGTCATTTCTGGGTGAAAAGGTCTTATGTGGGGGGGAAAAGGTGAGGAATGTGTGAGAAAGCTGGTGTTTCTGGG
>NW_011251182.1:0-330 GCF_000146605.3 Meleagris gallopavo
TACAGCTTTGTCCCCATGCCAGCATGGGACAAGAGCTCACAGGCTCTGGAGATCACTCACTCTTGCACAGCAATTCTTGCACACATGTGAGCAAGAGGAGTGCTGAGCCCTCCCTGCTGCTCTTTGCCAGTGTGTCATAGCAGCAAGAAAGCCATACTAACACATTACAAACCCTCAGCTAATTAATAATTAGAGCCACTTGTACCTGAAAGACTGGCTCCGCTGGTGGGATGCTCAAGTCTCCCACCAGGCACAGGCATCAGGATGCCTGAGCTATGCTGTGTGACTGATATATGCCCTGGTCTGTAAAAGAGCCCCAGCCCCAATGAG
>NW_011251183.1:0-482 GCF_000146605.3 Meleagris gallopavo
ATAGGGGAGATGCTCCAGGCCCTTCACCATCTTTGTGGCCCTCCGCTGGACTCTTTCCAAGAGATCCCTGTCTTTTTTGAACTGGGGAGCCCAGAACTGGACACAGTACTCCAGATGAGGCCTTACCAGGGCAGAGTAGAGAAGGAGGATCACCTCCCTCGACCTGCTGGACACACTCTTCTTAATGCACCCCAGAATGCCATTGGCCTTTTTGGCCACGAGGGCACACTGCTGGCTCATGGCCAACCTGTCATCCACCAGGATGCCCAGGTCCCTCTCTGCAGAGCTCCTCTCCAGCAGCTCATCCCCCAGCCTGTATTGGTGCATGCAATTATTCCTCCCTAGGTGTAAGACCCTACACCTTGCTTTTGTTGAACCTCATCCGGTTTCTTATTGTCCCAGCTCTCCAGCCTGTCCAGGTCTCGCTGATGGCAGCACAGCCCTTCAGGCGTGTCAGCCAATCCTCCAACTTCATATCATCA
>NW_011251184.1:0-494 GCF_000146605.3 Meleagris gallopavo
CCTGATGAAGGGGAAACCCAGATGCTTGTACCAACTGGGCGTAGAAGCCCTTGGGAGCAGCCCTGCGGAGGACTCGGGGATCCTGGTGGACAAAGAGCTGGACATAAGCCAGTAGTGTGCACTTGCAGCCCAGAAGGCCAACTGTATCCTGGGCTGCATTCAAAGAGGAGCGACCAGCAGGGAGAGGGAGGTGATTGTCCCCCTCGACTCGGCTCTGGTGCGGCCCCATGTGCAGCACTGCGTCCAGGCCTGGGGCTCCAGCACGGGAATGATGTGGAGCTTTTGGAGCATGTCCAGAGAAGGGCCACGAAGATGATCGGAGGGCTGGAGTCCCTCTCTTAGAAGAATGTTGAGGGAACTGGGATTGTTGTGTGGGAGAAGAGAAAGCTCTGGAGATAGCTCATGACAGCCTTCCAAGACTCGAAGGGAGCGCATAAGCAGGAGGGGGCAACGGGCTGGTTTAGGAGGGTGGAGTAGCGATAGGACAAGGGGAA
>NW_011251185.1:0-387 GCF_000146605.3 Meleagris gallopavo
ATCTGTCATTTCTCAGTCAACTGACGCGAGTGCTGGGGAGTCTTAAGAGAATGGATTCCAGAAAGTAGAAAGGTTTTTGTGATCCTTATTAGCATTTCCTACTTCTACTGTCAGAGTACATGAGGCACATGACCAGCAGGACCATTTCTCCAATTTTGAAGCCCACTTAGGTCTCTGGATTGCACCTTAAAATTTGGAAACACAGACACTCTGGGCAATGGTAGTGCATGACAATTTCAGAAGTGCAAAAACACCAGGCTTCCTTTCACTATACCTTAGTACACAGATTGTTATGAGCGAGAGATTTCAGGAAATATTCCCAGCCGCGCTTTAGGGAACAAAGCAAAAGTTGCCAAATCTCTCAGGCTAAAATTCAGAAGAAAAGCA
>NW_011251186.1:0-462 GCF_000146605.3 Meleagris gallopavo
CGGGGCATGCCGGGAAATGCACATTCCACTTCCTTGCTGTTTCCACCGAGACCAACACATCTCTCCGTGCAGTTGTTACGGCACTTGGGAGCACCGCAGCTCTGCTGCCACCTGTTGGACACAATACAGTCATGAAGGCACTGCCCTGCATCCGGGCCTCTTGCACAAACCTGTGCTCCTTGCTCGGAGCACATGGCTGCACTCTGTGCACCATGTTGCTTACCACCAGAGAAGGCTCAGGTACCCAACAACATTTTTGGCTTCCATCTTGTCTGATAACTGCTCATTATGCACAGCCCTCATCTTTGCTTTGGTGAGGTGGGGACTGCCATTGCTTCCTCATGGAATGGGAGATCAGGGTTCTGGACCACCTGAGGACCCAAACATCCACGAGTCTTTGGGTCCTGACAGATGAGTCCCAGAGTTCCGAGGGAATTCACCGCTGCAGTCACCGAGCCACTC
>NW_011251187.1:0-421 GCF_000146605.3 Meleagris gallopavo
TGCTGCTCTTACACCTAGCAGCCCTTCAGCGCACTTGCGATCCCCCCAAAAAGAGAAGATCACAGCCCTGAAAGAAAAAAAGAAACCACTTACCCCATTCCAAGGACCAATACTCCCCCACACTCTCAAGTGAAGGAAGCAGCTTCCAGGTCCAAATACCTACCAGCCCTTAAGTACGCTCAGGGTTCCCTGCTAAAAAAGAGAGAGACCAGCTCCACAATGGAGAAAAGAAAAAAAAAAAAATCACTCACTCCATCACCAAAGAACAAGGCATACTCCAAAGGAAGCACTCCCCAGGTTCACATGCTGCCCCTACTCTTCCCAGCCCTTAAATGGGATCAGGGAGGGGTGGAGCCTGGCTCTGCCCCACTCCACAGCCAAACTGCCCCCAGCTGTGCTTGCAGGGCTGCACCCCGCCCCA
>NW_011251188.1:0-361 GCF_000146605.3 Meleagris gallopavo
AGGATTCAGGGATACCCTTCTGCATTAGGCTCAAGATTTACCTTTCTTGGATGTGGCTAGTGGTTACCACGTTGTGTTAGCGATAAGTGTGAAGGGTCACTTTGTGTTATGAGTAAGAGTTGCCAATTCAGAGAAATCCGTAGGAATATTCGTAGGAAAAAATAACAGAAAGAAAGAAACTGCAAAGAAGAAATCGAGAAAAGTCGAGAAAACATTGGAAAGCAGTCAGGAAAACTAAGGGAAAAAAAGCAAACCAAACCTATGACACGCAAGGCAACAAAATACAAAACAGAAAAATAAATAATAAACTAAAAAAAAAAATAAGAAAGAAAAACAGGAGAAAAAAAGAACTAAGAAAAAT
>NW_011251189.1:0-521 GCF_000146605.3 Meleagris gallopavo
GATGGAATGGCATTGTGGAAGGGGGGAAGGGAAAGCCTCTGTGGGTAAGAACGTGTTGTGAGTTGTAGTGCTGTAGCGCTGTCTTTCTTCCTAGGCTTTGTGTTTGTTCTTTCGTGGGACTTTTGTCTCTTTCCTTCTCCTGCTCTTACCTGAAGATCTTTGTGCTGATGATTGCCTGTGTGCAAAGTGAAAGTGTTGTTTCTGCACTGAACATTGATAAGGGCAGTTGACCTAAGGAATTAAGCTGTAACACATCCTTAGAAACAGCTGATGTGGAAAGTAAGAACACCATATACCTATTAGTAACATATTTTAGAAACATAGTAACCGGATTACCTAACAAATACTTTCTCACAAAGCTACAGTAGATGTTAAAATGTTGCTAAACAATGTGGGTACAGTGCTCTGAACTGGGAAACACGCTGTAAGCTTGTTCATTAGAGCAGCATGAGCGAAATACATGTAACAAACCGTCAGGGAGTCAGGGCCTTGACACAAAGCAGAGCTGTCCCACTCTGTGG
>NW_011251190.1:0-474 GCF_000146605.3 Meleagris gallopavo
TCCATTGTATCCACCAGATTGAGGAATATGCAATGCTTTCCTTCAGGGGAAAAAATAAAATAAAAATAAAAGAAGAAGAAAAGAGAAAGAGAAGAAAAATCAGTGCATGGATCTTTTCAGATATTTATTTTGCAGATTCTGTAATGCATTTACCCAGATTAGAAAACAAATAAACAAACAAGCAAGTAATCAGGAAACAAAAACTACTGTAGATTTCAGAAAGCTGTAGAATTAAAGGATGGTCTCCTCTTTCATCACACTGCCCACTTCAACCTGCTTGCTCAGTGTCTGCCAGGAAACAGTTTAAAGTTCCTGTGGCTTGAGAATGGCCAATCTTTACAAAGGAGATTTTTATCTGACCAGCCAAAATCTTATAATGTCAATACTTGGCTCTGACTAACAAATAAATAAACAAATTTAGCAATGCACACATCATCTAGGATGGCAGTCTATCACTAGGTAGCTAGATTCAAA